>NC_134353.1:64861513-64954520 GCF_048569485.1 Anomaloglossus baeobatrachus
CGACTGGGACATGTGGTGCGCCGGGGACTTCCGCGCTGGCCGTGCATATATCACGGCCACGCTTATTACTACAGTCCCCGGCTTTTGCGGCCTAGTTCCTTCGTTCCCGCCTCCGCACCTGCCAGTCAGGAGGAGGGCGGGACGCTGTACAGAGCATCAGCGCTGAGGGCTGGAGTCGTTTTTACATACTCCAGCCCTCACACCAGGCACAGTAGGACGCAGTTTCCCGCTCTTGTTTTTGGCACGCCCACGGTCCGCCCCTCTTCACAGAACGCCGGCAGCCATTCCTGCCTGCACGCTGAGCTGCAGAGGGGAGACGGGGAGACCCAGACACGGGATTCTACGGCCTCATACCCGCTGTTCAGCGGGCGGTAAGCAGCCCTCAAGGGCTCACCCCCACTTGTGCCGTTTGTATACTGAGTATTTTGTGTTGCAAATACTTTGTACTGTACGGTCGCTGGTGATTCTCGGCTATATACCCTCCTAGATTACAAGGAGGCAACAGCATGTCGTCCGCAAAACGCAAGGGTGCCAAGGCACAGACATTATATGCTGACTGTACCGCATGTGGGGCTGCTCTACCGGCAGGTTCCACTGAACCCCATTGTGTGCAGTGCTCGGCCCCTGTGCAACTTGCACAGCCGGGGCCTCTGCTGGACGTGACCCAGGGTGTACCACCTGTGAATGCTGTCCAGGTGACAGGAACGGAGTTTGCAGCTTTTGCTGACAGATTGTCTATGACCATGTCAAGGATTCTTGAAACATTGCAGTCTAGACCAGTAACTCAGACCATGGACACTGTGGCATCATTGCTCCCTGGTCCCCCTCAGCTGGAACACTTCCAAGCTCCGGGGGTGTCACATGCACCCCAGGGTGACGATTCTGACTCGTCGGACGACAGTCCCAGACAACCTAAGCGGGCTCGTTATGAGCCATCCTCCGCCAAGATCTACCACAGAACGTGGAAGATATTCTTATCTTGGTGCTCTGCTCAGGGAGTTTCTCCCTGGCCATTTGCATTGCCTATTTTTCTTTCCTTCCTGCAGTCTGGGTTGGAAAAAGGTTTGTCGCTTAGCTCCCTTAAAGGACAAGTCTCTGCGCTATCCGTATTCTTTCAGAAGCGCCTGGCGCGACTTCCTAAGGTACGCACGTTCCTGCAAGGGGTTTGTCATATCATTCCCCCTTACAGGTGGCCATTGGAACCCTGGGATCTGAACAAGGTTCTGATTGCTCTCCAGAAGCCACCTTTCGAGCCTATGAAGGAGATTTCCTTTTCTCGGCTTTCACAGAAAGTGGCTTTTCTGGTGGCGGTCACGTCTCTTCGGAGAGTGTCAGAGCTGGCGGCGTTATCTTGCAAATCTCCCTTCCTGGTGTTTCACCAAGACAAGGTAGTACTGCGTCCAATTCCAGAGTTTCTTCCCAAGGTGGTATCTTCCTTTCATAGGATATCACTTTACCATCTTTGTGTCCGCATCCAGTTCACCATTTTGAAAAGGGTTTACTTCTGTTGGACCTGGTGAGAGCACTCAGGATCTACATTTCCCGCACGGCGTCTCTGCGCCGTTCGGATGCACTCTTTATCCTGGTCGCTGGTCAGCATAAAGGGTCGCAAGCTTCCAAATCCACCCTTGCGCGGTGGATCAAGGAACCAATTCTTCACGCCTACCGTTCTGCTGGGCTTCCGACTCCTTCTGGACTGAAGGCCCATTCTACCAGAGCCGTGGGTGCGTCCTGGGCATTACGGCATCAGGCTACGGCTCAGCAGGTGTGCCAGGCGGCTACCTGGTCGAGTCTGCACACTTTCACCAAGCATTATCAGGTGCATACCTACGCTTCGGCGGATGCCAGCCTAGGTAGACAAGTCCTGCAGGCGGCGGTGGCCCACCTGTAAGAAAGGGCTGCCTGACAGCCCGATCACGAGGTATTCTTTTACCCACCCAGGGACTGCTTTTGGACGTCCCAATTGTCTGGGTCTCCCAATTAGGAGCGAAAAAGAAGGGAATTTTGTTTACTTACCGTAAATTCCTTTTCTTCTAGCTCCAATTGGGAGACCCAGCACCCGCCCTGTTTTTCTGAGGGTATTTGTTTTTCGGGTGCACATGTTGTTCATGTTAATAACTTACGTTCTCCGATATTGTTTATCGGATTGAATTTGTTTTTGAAACAGTTATTGGCTTTCCTCCTTCTTGCTTTTGCACTAAAACTGAAGGACCCGTGCTCCCACGGGGGGTGTATAGCCAGAAGGGGAGGGGCCTTACACTTAAGTGTAGTACTTTGTGCGGCCTCCGGAGGCAGTAGCTATTCACCCAATTGTCTGGGTCTCCCAATTGGAGCTAGAAGAAAAGGAATTTACGGTAAGTAAACAAAATTCCCTTCTTTTCCAGTACGTCATAGGATAAAATCAATGGTGTTTTTTGAGCGAAGAGTTCTCTTGAATGACATGTTCTCATTGTGACGAAATATGGACAGACAAACTTGTGGCTCTTGGAATACGGCAAGAAAGAATCCCGAAATTGCAAAACTGGAAAAAGACTGGTCTTTAGGATATGTGCGCACGCTGCAGATTTTCCCGCGGATTTGCTGAAGAAAATGTGTCAACATTGCTGCAGTCATTCCCCAGCAAAACCTATGGGTATAAAAAAAATGCTGTGCACACACTGCGTTTTTTTTAATACCTGCAGATTTACCCGCGGATTTTCCGCTGCAGAATTAATGAGCATGTCACCTCTTTTCTGCAGGTACTTGCGGTTTCTGCCATAGATAATGGTAAAAAAAAAACGCAGGGACCAACCCGCAACAAAAACGCTTAAAATTGCGGCAAAAACGTGAGTGCGGTTTTACCGCGGTATTCTGCCAGAGGGTGCAGATTTTTCTTAAGAAAAGTCCATTTTCTAGTGCGCACAGGGCCTTAAAGCTATTCAAACCTCCAATTCTCTATATGGCGGTCTGCTGTCATGATTAGCGCTTCTGAGCCCCTTGATTACTCCACCAGGCAGGACCCTCCCCGCTTTGGCAAGGTCCTTAGATGCTACTGACAGCAGCATTTGGGGTATGGATTTTTATTTTTTTTTTCCCCCTCCAAGAAAAAAATGATGCCATCAATTTTTAATATGACATTTCTGTACTGCAGAGCACCAAGGTCGAAGAAGGAGGAACGCTGGCCGCTCCACCACCCAGACAGCCAGCTGTATATTAAGCAGCGATGATGAGGACGCAAGAGACAGCAACATATCTTCAAGTAGAAGATCCAGCAATCTCCCTGCTACAAACTATACCAGCTCAAGGTAACCTCTCCTGATAACCTGTCCTAGATGCTGCACATGGCGCAGTGTAAGGTCTCCCAGCCCTAGTGTAATGGGATTGTCCAAGACCAATATTGATTACCTATCCTTAGGATGTGTTATCAATATCCGATCGGTAGGGATTTGATGCCCAACAGACGCCCAGCAACCAGATACTGTGTGTAGTGGCCGTTCGCTGCTACTGTAGACTCCAATGGGAGCTTAGCTGCAGTACCTTTTGAACGGCCACTACCCAGGAGCGGTATTGTTCTGGATCTCTACACCTGCAGACAGCTGAATGCTGGGTAGTGTTGAGCCACCCCCCTAGTGTTCGGGTTCGGTTCGTCAAACGGCGGCTTAGTTCGGCGAACACCTTCGAACTCCATTGAAAACAATGGCAGGCAAACGCATACAAACACATTATACATGTACACCTACAGTTAATAAACATTGCCATTACACTTACAGGTCCCCGCGACGCGTCCTGTACTCTGACTCCCGCCGCTTTACCTTTCGATCATCGCTGTGCCCTCCCGGTAACCAGCACTGATGATAGGACCTTCTGTGACGTCCTAGCATGTGACTATTCACGTGTCTCTTATCTCATTGGCTACAGACTGGTCACATGGCTAGACGTCATGCTAGGTCCTGTCAGTGCATTTCTCCGGTACACGGTGCTCGTTTGAGCATCTCCGTGTACCGGCGAGATGCTTGGGCACATGCTTGGCTCCCCGTTCCTGCATGTGGGCGCTCTTTACAGAGTCAGCTCACATGCAAGGACTGGATGCCACAACCGGTGAATAGCGGCACCGGGAATCAGGTGATCGGAGATCACTGTTGCTATAGTAATCCGCCTGTCAGATTACTATTTCAACGGTGGCAGCGGTGACGTCACCGCTTACAACGCGCAGCCTCTGCTCACTGAGTGATTAGACTGCACGAGAGCAGCAGCGTCTTCCTCCCATGCAGTGCTGTCCGATGTAGCAGAGCTGCATGGGTTGAAGGAGAAAGAACACAGAAGACCAGGATCGTGGAGGGGTGAGAGGGAGTAATAAACCTGGAGTCTCTAAGTGTGTCTGTGTATTTATTTCTATTAAAGTATTTTTTTTCTTTGTGTGGTGTTTTTTTTTTTTTTTTTGTTTTGTTTTTGTTTGTTTATTTTATAACACTTTATTGCAGATTCTTAATGGCCGGGTCAAACTTGCCTGACATTACGAATCTCTAGCTTAATACTAGCTAGTGAAACAAAGCTAGTATTAACCCGTTATTACCCAGCGAGCCACCCGTCACCAGGGCAGCTGGAAGAGTTGGATTCAGCGCCAGATGGTGGCGCTTCTATTTTCTGGGGCGGCTGCGGACTGCAATTCGCAGTAGAGGGGCCCAGAAACCTCGGGCCAACCTGTGCTGCAGATTCCAATCCCCAGCTGCCTAGTTGTACCTGGCTGGACACAAAAATAAGGCGAAGCTCATGTTTTTTTTTTTTTTTTAATTCATGAAATTCATTAAATAATTATAATAAAGGGCTTCCCTATATTTTTAGTTTTCAGCCGGGTACAAATAGGCAGCTGGAGGTTGGGTGCAGCCGTACCTGCCTGCTGTACCTGGCTAGCATACAAAAATATGGCGAAGCCCACGTCATTATTTTGTGGGCAGAAATCTCCTGCATACAGTCCTGGATGGAGTATGCTGAGCCTTGTAGTTCTGCAGCTGCTGTCTGCTTTCCTGCATACACTAGTGAATAGAGCATGCTGAGCCTTGTAGTTCTGCTCCGCCCTGTCTCTCCCTCTAGCATAGAGTCCTGGATGGAGGATGCTGAACCTTGTAGTTCTCTGCAGCTGCTGTCTCCTCCATACAGACAGCAGACCGCAGCTGCAGAACTACAAGGCTAAGCATTCTCCATCCAGGACTGTATGCAGGAGATTTTTGCCCCCCCAAAAATTTACGTGGGCTTTGCCATGTTTTTGTATGCTAGCCAGGTACAGCAGGCAGCTACAGGCTGCCCCCAACCCCCAGCTGCCTATTTGTACCCGGCTGGGAACCAAAAATATAGGGAAACCCTTTTTTTTTATTTTTTTTTTTTTATTTCATGAAATAATTAAAAAAAAAAAAAATGACGTGGGCTTCGCACAATTTTTGTGTCCAGCCAGGTACAACTAGGCAGCTGGGGATTGGAATCCGTAGCGCAGGGTGCCCAAGCTTTCTGGGCACCCCTGCTGCAAATTGCAGTCCGCAGCCGCCCCAGAAAATGGCGCTTTCATAGAAGCGCCATCTTCTGGCGCTGTATCCAACTCTTCCAGTGGGCCTTGTGACGGGTGGCTTGCTGGGTAATAATGGGCTTAGGGCTAGCTGTATATTATCAACTGGCCCTAAGCCCGAAATTCATGGTGTCACGCCAATATTAGACATGGCTACCATGAATTTCTAGTACAAATAAAAAAAAAACGCAACACACAAAAATATTTTTATTAGAAATAAAACACAACACAATTAGTGACTCCATCTTTATTGAAATAAAGAACCCCCCTCCACAGTAATCCTGGGTCAAGGGTCCCGCGCCGTCCAATCCGGATCCAATATCCTCTGATCGGTTTGCTGGAAGGCAAAGCGATCAGATGATGCGTCAAGGGCCTGAATCACATGACACAGCAGTTGATTGTATAAACGGCTTTTATACAATCAGCTGATACATCAATGCAAAAAAAAAAAAAAAAAAAACTACACACTTCTATGCAGACTCCTGTCCGACAGCAGCAGCTGATAGTTTAGGGCGATAAAAAGCTGGCCTCACCGCTCAACTTAGTGTCAGCTGATTCCTTCAGGTGACCGCATCAGCTGATCATCGCCAGGTCAGAGAGAGGAGAGAGCAGTGCAGCCTCATTCCGTGAACTGCTCCGATTTTAGAGGTGTGTCCCGCGGCTCACAGCTGATGTCTGGCTCCTCTCCTCAGTGCATAATTAAATTATAAATAATAATTTATAATTTAAAATGATAAATTAAATTCTTTACCGGGTCGGCCGGGACTCGAACTTGTGAACTAATTCTCCTTAGGCGGCAGCTCTACCAATTGAGCCACTGCCTGTAATGAAAAGCATAGGAAGATTTGGTAATCTTGACCTCTGTATTGCAGTAGAGAATCCATAAGTGGATTGTTCAGCTACAAAGAGTAGAGAGAGTGGGGGAAAAAGAGAGAGAGAGAGACACGCAGGCACTACCTGAGTGAAGTCTCCGGTGACAGCATGGCTCACTTTAGTTGCTACGTGGATCTGACACAGTGCGCTCGTGTTCTACGGTGCTCACTGTCAGCTTCATGTAGCAGAGCTGAAAGCGTCGTGTGGATTACTTCGGACCTGGGTTGTTGTTTGGGGATTAATAAAGGTAAATGAGGGGTTTTTTTGCCTTTTATTTCAAATAAAGGATTTTTCGTTGTGTGTTTATTTACTTTCACTTGCACGTTAATCATGGAACGTATCTCTGGGAGACACCTGTCATGATTTACCTAACCTTATTACCCCGATTGCCACCGCACCAGGGCAATTCGGGATGAGCCGTTTAGAGTCCCGGGACTATCGCATCTAAAGGATGCGGCAATTCCGGGCAGCTGCTGGCTGATATTGTTAGGGTGGTGGGCTCCCCATCCTGACAATACCAGCCTCCAGTCGTTTGGCTTTATCTTGGCTTGTATCAAAATTGGGAGGAACCGCAGGTTTCTTCGGCGCTCCATTGGGAGACCCAGACGATTGGGTGTATAGCTACTGCCTCCGGAGGCCACACAAAGCATTACACTAAAAAGTGTAAGGCCCCTCCCCTTCTGGCTATACACCCCCCGTGGGATCACGGGCTGCTCAGTTTTCAAGCTTTGTGCGAAGGAGGTCAGACATCCACGCATAGCTCCACTGTTTAGTCAGCAGTAGCTGCTGACTATGTCGGATGGAAGAAAAGAGGGCCCATACTAGGGCCCCCAGCATGCTCCCTTCTCACCCCACTTTTGTCGGCGGTGTTTGTTAAGGTTGAGGTACCCATTGCGGGTACGGAGGCTGGAGCCCACATGCTGTTTTCCTTCCCCATCCCCCTGAAGGGCTCTGGTGAAGTGGGATCTTACCGGCCTCCAGGCTCTGAGGCCGGGCTCCATCCACAGACCCGGAGAACCTGCTGGATACGGAGCTGGGTACCGTCAGGGACAAGGCCCTGCAACATTCAGGTACTCTGTGTCCCCGTGCAGACAGGCACAGACACACTCCAGCGTTGCTGGGTGTGCTAGTGCGCCGGGGACAGTAGCGCTGCGCGCTTGGGCTATACTCACTGCAGCTTAGCTGCAGTGAGTTTATTTGTGGGGAACTACCGCGCCGGCCGCCCCTAGAGGCTGCGGCGCGGCTGTGACTTGTGGTGCGCCGGGGACTTCGCGCCGACCGTGCTTTTACGACGGCAGCGCTTATAAATCTAGTCCCCGGCTTCTGCGGCCTAGTTACGTTTCGTTCCCGCCCCCAGCCCTGTCAGTCAGGGAAGGGGAGAGACGCTGTACAATAGTCAGCGCCGAGGGCTGGAGTCGTATTTACATACTCCAGCCCTCTCACTGGGCACAGTGGGACGCCAGTTTCCCGCTCTTTGTCTGCAGCACGCCCACGGCCCGCCCCTCTTCACAGGACGCCGGCAGCCATTCCTTCATGCAGTCTGAGCTGGAGAACGGACATAGCCCTGGGAGATCCAGACAGGGGATTCTGGCGACCACACACCCGCTCTTAAGCGGGCGGTAAGCAGCACCTAGGTGCTGACCCCACTAGTGCCACAGTGTTGTTTAGTGTACTTTTGTCTGTACCTATATATATTGCACTGTACGGTCGCTTCTTGGCTTTATACCCTATATTGCTCTGAGGAGACGACAGCATGTCATCCGCAAAAAGCAAGGGTGCCAAGGCACAGGCTTTATATGCTGCTTGTACCGCATGTGGGGCTGATCTACCGGCAGGTTCCTCTGACCCCCATTGTGTGCAATGTTCGGTCCCTGTGCCACTTCGTCAGCCGGAGTCTATGCTAGTAGTGGCCCAGGCAGAGATGCCTGTGAATCCTGCCCCGGTGACGGGGACAGAGTTTGCAGTTTTTGCTGATAAAATGTCTGTGACTATGACAAAAATTCTAGAATCTTTGCAGTCCAGGCCGGTCGCTCAGACCATGGGCACTGTTGATTCACTGTTCCCCGGTCCCCCTCAGTTGGAACTAATCCGTGCTCCAAGGGGGTCCCACGCATCACAGGCTGAAGGCTCTGACTCGGACGACAGTCCCAGGCAGCCTAAGCGAGCTCGCTGGGAGAGACCCTCGGCGTCATCACGCTGGTCAGGGTCTCAGCGAGAGGATTCTCTGTATGATGAGACAGAGGTAGATGATCAGGAGTCTAATCCTGAGACCGCTCTCAATCTGGATACTCCTATTGGTGACGCCATGGTGAATGACCTTATAGCGGCCATCAATAGACTGTTGGATATTTCTCCCCCAGCCCCTCCAGCGGAGGAGGCAGCTGCACAGCAAGAGAAATTCCATTTCAGATATCCCAAGCGTAAATTGAGTACTTTTCTAGACCACTCTGACTTCAGAGAAGCAGTCCAGAAACATCATGCTTATCCAGATAAGCGTTTTTCCAAGCGTCTTAAGGATACATGTTATCCTTTTCCCCCTGACGTGGTCAAACGCTGGACCCAGTGTCCAAAGGTGGACCCCCCAATCTCCAGGCTTGCGGCTAGATCCATAGTTGCAGTGGAAGATGGGGCTTCACTTAAAGATGCCACTGACAGGCAGATGGTCCTTTGGTTGAAATCTGTCTATGAAGCTATTGGCGCGTCGTTTGCTCCAGCATTCGCAGCCGTGTGGGCACTCCAAGCTATTTCAGCTGGTCTGGCGCAGGTGGACTCTGTCATACGTCCATCAGTGCCGCAGGTGGCGTCCTTAACCTCGCAAATGTCTGCGTTTGCGACTTACGCTATCAATGCTGTCCTGGACTCTACGAGCTGTACATCTATGGCGTCTGCCAACTCTGTCGTTTTTACGCAGAGCCTTGTGGTTGAAAGAATGGAAAGCAGATTCTGCGTCCAAAAAATGCTTAACCAGTTTGCCATTATCTGGAGACAAACTGTTTGGTGAGCAATTGGCTGAAATCATTAAACAGTCCAAGGGTAAGGACTCTTCCTTACCCCAGCCCAGATCAAGCAAACCCCAACAGAGGAGGGGACAGTCGAGGTTTCGGTCCTTTCGTGGCTCGGGCAGGGCCCAATTCTTCTCGTCCAAAAGGACTCAGAAAGAGCAGAGGAGTTCAGATTCCTGGCGGACTCACTCACGCCCAAAGAAAGCAGCCGGAGGAACCGCTTCCAAGGCGGCTGCCTCATGACTTTCAGCCTCCTCTCTCCGCATCCTCGGTCGGTGGCAGGCTCTCCCGCTTTGGCGACATTTGACTGTCACAGGTCAAGGACCGGTGGGTGAGAGACGTTTTGTCTCACGGGTACAGGATAGAGTTCAGTTCTCGTCCTCCGCCTCGATTCTTCAGAACCTCCCCACCTCCCGACCGAGCCGATGCTCTTCTGCAGGCGGTGTGCTCCCTAAGGGCAGAAGGAGTGGTGATCCCTGTTCCTCCTCAGGAACAAGGTCAAGGTTTTTACTCCAATCTGTTTGTGGTACCAAAAAAGGACGGCTCTTTCCGTCCTGTTCTGGACCTAAAACTGCTCAACAAGCACGTGAAAATCAGGCGGTTCCGGATGGAATCCCTCCGCTCCGTCATTTCCTCGATGTCTCAAGGAGATTTTCTAGCATCAATAGACATCAAAGATGCTTATCTCCACGTGCCGATTGCTCCAGAGCACCAGCGTTTTTCTACGCTTCGTGACAGGGGACGACCATCTTCAGTTCGTAGCCCTGCCATTTGGTCTGGCGACAGCCCCACGGGTTTTCACCAAGGTCATGGCAGCAGTGGTAGCAGTCTTGCACTCTCAGGGACACTCGGTGATCCCTTACTTGGACGATCTACTTGTCAAGGCACCCTCTCAAGGAGCATGCCAGCACAGCCTGAACGTTGCGCTGGAGATTCTCCAGACCTTCGGGTGGATCATCAACTTTTCAAAGTCAAACCTGTCTCCGACCCAATCACTAACATATCTTGGCATGGAGTTTCATACTCTCTCAGCGGTAGTGAAGCTTCCGCTGGACAAGCAGCGGTCACTACAGACAGGGGTGCAGTCTCTCCTTCAAGGCCAGTCGCACCCCTTAAGACGCCTCATGCACTTCCTAGGGAAGATGGTGGCAGCAATGGAGGCAGTTCCGTTTGCGCAGTTTCATCTGCGCCCACTTCAATGGGACATTCTCCGCCAATGGGACAGGAAGTCGACGTCCTTGGACAGGAAAGTCTCCCTTTCCCAGACGGCCAAGGACTCTCTTCAGTGGTGGCTTCTTCCCACCTCATTATCACAAGGAAGGTCCTTCCTACCCCCATCCTGGGCGGTGGTCACGACGGACGCGAGCCTGTCAGGGTGGGGAGCAGTTTTTCTCCACCACAGGGCTCAAGGTACGTGGACTCAGCAGGAGTCCACCCTTCAGATCAATGTTCTGGAAATCAGGGCAGTGTATCTTGCCCTACAAGCCTTCCAGCACTGGCTGGAAGGGAAGCAGATCCGAATTCAGTCGGACAACTCCACAGCGGTGGCATACATCAACCACCAAGGTGGGACACGCAGTCGGCAAGCCTTCCAGGAAGTCCGGCGGATTCTGATGTGGGTGGAAGCCACGGCCTCCACCATATCCGCAGTTCACATCCCCGGCGTAGAAAACTGGGAAGCAGACTTCCTCAGTCGCCAGGGCATGGACGCAGGGGAATGGTCCCTTCACCCGGACGTGTTTCAGGAAAGCTGCCGCCGCTGGGGTGTGCCGGACGTCGACCTAATGGCGTCTCGGCACAACAACAAGGTCCCGACCTTCATGGCGAGGTCTCGCGATCAAAGAGCTCTGGCGGCAGACGCCTTGGTGCAAGATTGGTCGCAGTTCCAGCTTCCCTATGTGTTTCCCCCTCTGGCACTCTTGCCCAGAGTGCTACGCAAGATCAGGTCCGATTGCCGCCGCGTCTTACTCGTCGCCCCAGACTGGCCGAGGAGATCGTGGTACCCGGATCTGTGGCATCTCACGGTCGGCCAACCGTGGGCGCTACCAGACCGGCCAGACTTACTGTCACAAGGGCCGTTTTTCCATCTGAATTCTGCGGCCCTGAACCTGACTGTGTGGCCATTGAGTCCTGGATCCTAGCGTCTTCAGGATTATCTCAAGGGGTCGTGGCCACCATGAGACAGGCTAGGAAGCCCACGTCTGCTAAAATCTATCACAGAACGTGGAAGATTTTCTTATCCTGGTGCTCTGCACAGGGAGTGTCCCCCTGGCCATTTGCATTGCCTACTTTTCTTTCCTTCCTGCAATCTGGTTTGGAAAAAGGCTTAGCGCTCGGCTCCCTTAAAGGACAAGTCTCAGCGCTATCAGTATTTTTTCAGAAGCGTCTAGCACGACTTTCTCAGGTACGCACGTTCCTGCAGGGGGTTTGTCACATCGTCCCTCCGTACAAACGGCCGTTAGATCCATGGGATCTGAACAGGGTACTGGTTGCTCTCCAGAAGCCGCCCTTCGAGCCTCTGAAGGAGGTGTCACTTCCTCGACTCTCACAGAAAGTGGCCTTTCTGGTAGCGGTCACGTCTCTTCGGAGCGTGTCTGAGCTAGCAGCGCTGTCATCCAAAAGCTCCCTTCCTGGTGTTTCACCAGGACAAGGTAGTGCTGCGCCCGATTCAGGAATTTCTCCCTAAGGTGGTATCCTCTTTTCATCTCAATCAGGATATCTCCTTACCTTCCTTTTGTCCTCATCCAGTTCATCGGTATGAGAAGGATTTGCATTTGTTAGATCTGGTGAGAGCACTCAGAATCTACATCTCCCGCACGGCGCTCCTGCGCCGCTCGGAGGCACTCTTTGTCCTTGTTGCTGGTAAGCGCAAAGGGTCGCAGGCTTCCAAATCCACCCTGGCTCGATGGATCAAGGAACCAATTCTTGAAGCCTACCGTTCTGCTGGGCTTCCGGTTCAATCAGGGCTGAAGGCCCATTCTACCAGAGCCGTGGGTGCGTCCTGGGCATTACGACACCAGGCTACGGCTCAACAGGTGTGCCAGGCGGCTACCTGGTCGAGCCTGCACACTTTCACCAAACATTATCAGGTGCATACCTACGCTCGGCGGACGCCAGCCTAGGTAGAAGAGTCCTGCAGGCGGCAGTTGCCTCCTCGTAGGGGAGGGCTGTTTTGCAGCTCTAACTTGAGGTATTATTTTACCCACCCAGGGACTGCTTTTGGACGTCCCAATCGTCTGGGTCTCCCAATGGAGCGCCGAAGAAGAAGGGAATTTTGTTACTTACCGTAAATTCCTTTTCTTCTAGCTCCAATTGGGAGACCCAGCACCCGCCCCTGTTTCCTTCGGGATTTTTGGTTTTTTCGGGTACACATGTTGTTCATGTTGAACGGTTTCAGTTCTCCGATGTTACTTCGGATTGAATTTGTTTAAACCAGTTATTGGCTTTCCTCCTTCTTGCTTTAGCACTAAAACTGAGCAGCCCGTGATCCCACGGGGGGTGTATAGCCAGAAGGGGAGGGGCCTTACACTTTTTAGTGTAATGCTTTGTGTGGCCTCCGGAGGCAGTAGCTATACACCCAATCGTCTGGGTCTCCCAATTGGAGCTAGAAGAAAAGGAATTTACGGTAAGTAACAAAATTCCCTTCTTTTTTTTTTTTTTAATTTTGTTTATTTTACTGCAAGATATGGACCCTCCCACCGGCGGCTGTGATTGGTTGCAGTCAGACACGCCCCCACGATGAGCGACAGCTGCAACAAATCATGGGCGCCGGTGGGCGGGGAAAGCAAGGAATACCAGATTGAATAATGAGCGGCAGCCATTTTAAAAAGAGGAAAAGTCGCCGGAGCTTTGTGACAGCCGTGCAGCTGATCGGCGAGTAGGAAAGAGAGAGGGATTGTGCTGGGGACGCAGGACACATGCAGATACGCAACGTGCGCACATACTTGCTGTGAAAAGCCACGCTTTTGGTGATCAAACCGCTATCGAACGGCCGAACTTGAAGCAAATCGTTCGAGTTCGTCGAACACCGCCCAAAATCACTCGAATTTGAAATTGGTGAACGGTTCGAATCGAATATCGCTCCTCTCTAGTGCTGGGTGTAGGATCCCCTCTGATCCATAGTGTTCAAGAAAACCCGGACATTGATTGTTCAGCAGTCAATCTTGAGTAGTAAGGCATATTAGTTGTGGGGACGTTTTTACTCGTACCTTGTGAAATGCATATTTTCTTCTATCTCAGTGACTTTTTGTTCCTTACCTCTACAGATCGTCTGGGAGCATCACTTGTCCAATTTGCATGGAGAGCTACTCAGAGGTATGTTATGATATTTAGCAAAAAAGAGACAGTTGCACTCTGTAGTGCTAAGATATGTAAACAATGAATATAGACATGCATTACTGCTACGTAAAACATGTAAAAAGTGATATACAAAAATGGCCAGTTTTATGTGAGCCCAACAGCTAACACCAAGGCAACCTCTCGTTGTTGGGTCCCTATCAAACTAAGGCCTCTCTTTGGGTTAAAAAAAACCTACAATTTATGGGCGGACAGAGGAACCTGCTAATAAAGAATTAAAATACCCTAAGGCTAATGAGCAGGAGTGCTCAATCAGAAGGTATGACCCTGTAATCTAAGAAAAATAATACTCATATTTATTCATTTATATAGCGCTATTAATTCCACAGCGCTTTACATATATTTGCATCACTGTCCCCATTGGGGCTCACAATCTAGAGTCCCTATCTGTATGTCTTTGGAGTGTGGTAGGAAACTGGAGAACTCGGAGGAAACCCACGCAAGCACGGGGAGAACATACAAACCTCTTGCAGATGTTGCCCTTGGTGGGATTTGAAGCGCTGCAAGACTGCAGTGCTAACCACTGAACCACCGTTTTCCTTCCCTAGTGCTATGTGACTCAGTGTTACAAGGTGTCAGGTGTGAATGGAGAGCAGGGGGTGTTACATTTGGTGTTATCTCTCACACACTCTCTCATACTGGTCACTCATGAGAAAGCATTCTCTAAGGAGCTGAAAAAGAATTGTTACTCTACATAAAGATGGCCAAGGCTATAAGAAGATTGCCAACACCCTGATACTGAGCGGCAGCATGGTGGCCAAGAGAGTACAGCGGTTTAAGACCTGATCCACTCAGAACAGACCTTGCATGGTCGCCACAGAAGTTGAGTGCACGTGCTCAGCATCATATGCAGAGGTTATCTTTTCAAAATGGACGTAAGAGTGCTGCCAGCATTGCTGAAGAGGTTACAGGGGTGGGGGGTCAGACAGTCAGTGCTTAGAGCATACACCCCACACTGCATCACATTGGTCTGAATGGCTGTCGTCCCAGAAGGAAGCCTCTTCTAAAAATGATGCACAAAAAAGCCCACAGTCTGCTGCAGACAAGCAGACGAAGGACATGGATTACTGGAACCATGTCCTGTGATCTTATGAGACCAAGAAAAACCTATTTGGTTCAGATGGTGTCAGTGTGTGTGGTGGCAACCAGGTGAGGGGACAAAGACAAATGTGTCCTGCCTACAATCAGACATGGTGGGGGAGTTTCATGGTTTGAGGCTGCATGGCTGCTGCCGGCTGTGGGGGGTTGGGGCTACAGGTCATTGAGGGAACCATTAATGCCAACATGTACTTTGACATACTGAAGCAGAGCATGATATCCCCCCCCCCCTTCCGAAACTGGGCCGCCGTACAGTATTCTAACATAATGTCTCCAAAAACCTCCAAGACGACCACTGCTTGGTGACTAATCTGAAAGTAATGGTGCCGGACTAGCCAAACGGCTCCAGACCAAAACCCTATGGCGCATCTGTGGGAACGCAAGGTCTCTGCCATCTACCAGCTCCGTGATGGAAGAGGATCCAGCGGCTCCTGTAAAGCTCTAGTGAACTCCAGGCCCTATAAAGTTAAGGCAGTGCTTGAAAATAATGGTGGCCACACAAAATATTGTCACTTTGGGCACATTTAGGGGTGTACTAACTTTTGGTGCTAGCGGTTTAGACATTAATGGCTGTGTGCTGAGTTATTTAACGGACACCAAATTTACACTTATACAAGCTGCGCACTGACACTGTACATTGTATCACAGGGTCGGATCTTCACTGTTGTGTAATGGAAAGATCTAATAATATAATAAAATTATAAATTTCCAAGACCAATATTTCAATTTTTCCATCAACGGAGCTTTGTGGAGGTTCTTTGCTTAGCGAAATGTAGATTTTATTGGTACTATTTTGATGGTTTTTATTGCTCTAACTCCTTTTCTTTTGTGCGTTCTCCCCGTGACCTCCATCGTTTTGTTTTCCCCCTCTCTTGTAGATCATCCAAAGTGGACGTCTCATCGTTTCTACCAAGTGCGGTCACATTTTCTGCAGCCAGTGCCTCCGAGACTCCCTTAAAAATAGCTCATCGTGTCCAACCTGCCGGCAAAAACTGACCGCAAAACAGTATCACCCGATCTACATCTGATGTGGGTCAGGAGCCTCCTGCCATAACGCACTACCTTCTCCAGCTTTCCCTCACACCTCCCTGAGACAATCGCAGTAAATCTGGGAGTCTGACTAAGTACTTTTGAACTTGTGCATTTTTTTGGGGGGTTAATAAATAAATTGTGGGTACAGTGACCGTTCTATCACTGTGCAGAGTGAATATACATGATGGGGGAACAAACTATGCATTGCCCTCCCGGGTATAACCAGTCCATGACGAGGACGGTGAGTATGTGTGGATTGCACCAAGGCTGGGGCGCTGCGTGTAGACAACCCCAGACCGGTCTGTCTGTCCCGTGTATCAGGGGTAACTGCTTAATTGTGGGCAATAACATTTTCTATAAACTTTCAGCCATAGCAAAGACGCCAGCGCTACCAGAGTTGTACGCCTTCTTCTTGGGTACCTATTGCCTTGAGGTAGCGATTTTGGTTTTTTTTATTTATTTTTTTTTTACACGAGGCGTCACCAAGTAATTGCCCTATCTGCTTTTTTTTTGGGGGGGGGGGGAAGGAAATTGCTTATGTTTATTAATTTTGGGTGATCATCATTAAGTTGCAATATTTAACAGTGATAATTCATGGAAAAGTTCTATATATTAAGTTTATGATAGTTTTTGGTCATTTAAAGGGATATTAACTTTTTATCCTAAGTGCCAAGCATTTGGCAAATAAAGATTGATTAAATTGGAGAACATCATCATGTTTATTGCAATTTTTGTACTGGCCACGAGTGTGCAGGCTAACTTTCCTTTTGTTTTTCTCTGCTTTTCCCAACTCACTTTTCATATGAACATGAGTAGTCTAGCTATCATAAGAGGCTGAAGGAATAATGATAAATTATAGCTCAATTTGTACTTTTTGGTGGCTTAGGTAAAGAAGGATTTCCGTCCATCTGTCCTTCTCTGTTTCTCTTTGTCTCTTGCCGCCTCCGCCCTTCTGTCTCTCTCTCCACCTCCGCCCTTCTGTCTCTCTCTCCACCTCCGCCCTTCTGTCTCTCTCTCCACCTCTGCCCTTCTGTCTCTCTCTCCACCTCCGCCCTTCTGTCTCTCTCTCCACCTCCGCCCTTCTGTCTCTCTCTCCACCTCTGCCCTTCTGTCTCTCTCGCCGCCTCTGCCCTTCTGTCTCTCTCGCCGCCTCTGCCCTTCTGTCTCTCTCGCCGCCTCTGCCCTTCTCTCTCTCGCCGCCTCTGCCCTTCTGTCTCTCTCGCCGCCTCTGCCCTTCTGTCTCTCTCGTCGCCTCCGCCCTTCTGTCTCTCTCGTCGCCTCCGCCCTTCTGTCTCTCTCGTCGCCTCCGCCCTTCTGTCTCTCTCGTCGCCTCCGCCCTTCTGTCTCTCTCGCCGCCTCCGCCCTTCTCTCTCTTGCCGCCTCCGCCCTTTCTCTCTCTCTCTCTCTGTTCTGTTCTGTTCTGTTCTTTTTGTTATACCATTAAAAGATACCACCTATCATGAGGAAAAAATGATAACTGCATGAATGCTGGGTGTCTGACCACTGACCCTCACTGATTCCCAGGATATTTGGCCCAAAGTATCCTGTGTAAATCAGTGGCAGAAAGCATTCAGACTGGAGAATTAGGACTCGCTGTTCTCTGTATCTGCGCAAATTTCAGCTGCCAAACCTTCAAAGATCATAGAATTATAATTAATTTTTTGGTTGGAGTGTAAATGCTTATGGGATAACCTCTACAAAACTCTGCATACAGTTCCCCAGCCAATCAGTGGTCTTAGAGCACAGTCCCTAAATGTACGATCACGTCCTGGATTATGTATTAGTCTATGGGCAGTTTCTTTATCGTTCCTATGGGAGACCCAGACATTGGGTGTATAGCTTCTGCCTCCGGAGGACACACAAAGTACTACACTCAAAAGTGTAGCTCCTCCCTCTGAGCATATACACCCCCTGGATAACCAGAAGTAGCCAGTTTATCCCTTTGTGTTCAGGAGGCATACATCCACACATGCATTCTCATCTGATTTTTCATTTTTGGAAAGAGTTTGAAGAAAAGCGGGTCCAAGCCTGGACCCCCGGCATGTCCCTTCTCACCCCACTGTGTCGGCGGTGTTGTTAAGGTTGATTCCAAGGCTGGAGCCTTACATGCCGTGCTCCTTCACCATCCCTCCTGGGCTCTGGCTTGAAGTGGGAGCCAGCACGGTTCTCCATGCTTGGCAGGAGACTGGTCTCCATCCGCAGCCCTTCAGGACCGGAGCACCCATCCCCAGGGACTTGGAACCCTGCGTCTCAGCAAGCTAAGTACCTGAAAAGTTTATATATTGGGGGTCCCTGTACTTTATTGTGGTGGGAGAGTGTGCTGAGTGATTTTTATGACATTTCCGGCGGGTTCTCTGGCTGTCGCCTGAGAACCGCGCCGATGGTGCCGGCCGCACCGCTCAAATTTAGGCCCCGGCTTCGCCGGAGGCCTACTTTCGGTTTCACTGCCCTCGCATGTCATTCATGCAGAGGGACAGCGCGGCTCCGCCCAGCAGCCGTTCTGCACAGGGGAGGGACACTCCTCACTGGGTACATGTCTCCTCCCCTGTAAGTCTCTATGGCCCTCCAGATCCCGCTCTCAGAGCAGGTCCCGCCCCCTCTCCTCGCTACAGCGCCATTTTATCAGCGTTTTTCTCTGCGATCAGCGCTGGCTGCAGCATCACTGCTGAGGTGCTTGGGGGTCCGTGCTTCGGGATCTGGAGGGCACACAACACCGCTCCAGCGGTCTGGTAAGCCACAACCTCTGGTTGTGGACCTCTGTATATACACTCTGGGGGTCATTCTGGCAGAGCCCCCACTCCAGCAGCATGTCTCACACGACGAGCAAGGCTCCAAAGTGTATTCAGTGTGCACTGCATGTAAGCTCATACTGCCTGAACCGAGCACCTATCCACATTGTGATGCCTGCTCTAACCTGACGATGCCTCAGCCTGGAATCGCACCCCCAGTGGTCTCTCCGGCTGCTCCGGCTCCTGTGGCTGAACCCCCGGCTTGGGTAGAATCCTTATCTAGGTCTATCTCCCAGTCTTTTGCCGACTCCATGGGACAGCTGTCCAGGACTTTGCTGAACATGCATCAGCCCCCTTCACAGGGTGCCTCTGCTGCTAGGGCTCTCTCAGCGGAGCTCACAGAGGATTCCTCATCTGGTCCCAGACCCCGTCCTCCTAAGAAGAGACGCAGGGCTCCCTCTCCTTCCTCGTCCCGCGGCTCTGTTTCAGAATCTGACTCGCAGGACGAGGAGGATGCCTTTCTTTATCGTTCCTATGGGAGACCCAGACATTGGGTGTATAGCTTCTGCCTCCGGAGGACACACAAAGTACTACACTAAAAAGTGTAGCTCCTCCCTCTGAGCATATACACCCCCTGGATAACCAGATCTAGCCAGTTCATTGCTTTGTGTTCAGGAGGCATACATCCACACATGCATTCTCATCTGATTTTTCATTTTTGGAAAGTTTTTGAAGAAAAGCGGGTCCAAGCCTGGACTCCCGGCATGTCCCTTCTCACCCCACTGTGTCGGCGGTGTTGTTAAGGTTGATTCCAAGGCTGGAGCCTTACATGCCACGCTCCTTCACCATCCCTCGGGCTCTGGCTTGAAGTGGGAGCCAGCACGGTTCTCCTTGCTTTGCAGGAGACCGGTCTCCATCCGCAGCCCTTCAGGATCCTGCTGGACGGAGCACTCATCCCCAGGGACTTGGAACCCTGCGTCTCGGCAAACTAAGTACCTGAGACGTTTATATTCGGGGGGTCCCGGTACTTTATTATGGTGGGAGTGTGCTGTGTAACTTTTCTGACATTTCCGGCCGGTTCTCTGGTTGTCGCCTGAGAACCGCGCCGATGGTGCCTGCGCGCCGTCCGCATCGCTCAAATTTAGGCCCCGGCTTCGCCGGAGGCCTACTTTCGATTTCACTGCCCTCCCATGTCAATCATGCAGAGGGACAGTGTGGCTCCGCCCAGCGGCCGTTCGGCACAGGGGAGGGACACTCCTCTCTGAGTACATGTCCCCTCCCCTGTAAGTCTCCTTGGCCCTCCAGATCCCGCTCTCAGAGCAGGTCCCGCCCCCTCTCCTCGCTCCGGCGCCATTTTATCAGCGTTTTTCTCTGCGATCAGCGCTGGCTGAAGCATCCCTGCTAAGCTGCTTGGGGGTCCGGGCTGTGGGATCTGGAGGGCACACAAACGGTCTGGTAAGCCACAACCTCCGGTTGTGGACCTTCTTATATACTCTCTGGGGGTCATTCTGGCTCAGAGCCCCCACTCCAGCAGCATGTCTCACACGAGGAGCAAGGCTGCAAGGCTGTACTCAGTATGCACTGCATGTAAGCTCGTGCTGCCTGAACCGAGCACATATCCAAATTGTGATGCCTGCTCTAACCTGACAATGCCTCAGCCTGGAATCGCACCCACAGTGGTCCCTCCGGCTGCTCCGGCTCCGGTGGCTGAACCCCCGGCTTTTATAGAATCATTCTCTAGGTCAATCTCCCAGTCTTTTGCCGACTCCATGGGACAGCTGTCCCGGACTTTGCTGAACATGCATCAGCCCCCTTCTCAGGGCGCCTCTGCTGCTAGGGCTCTCTCAGCGGAGCTCACAGAGGATTCTTCATCTGGTCCCAGACCCCGTCCTCCTAAAAGGAGACGCAGGGTCCCCTCTCCTTCCTTGTCCCGCGGCTCTGATTCAAGAGCTGACTCGCAGGACGAGGAGGATGCCTTTACTGGGGGCTGGGAGGCTACCTCCATGTGCCCCATTGATCTGTCCGAAAGTGACTCAGATGTTAGTGATTTGATTGCGTCCATTAATTCTGTACTGGACCTCAATCCGCCAGTATCAGAGGAGCAACCCTCTCTGGCAGAAAAGCACCAGTTTACCTTGCCTAAGAGGACAAGGAGTGTGTTCTTTAACCACTCCAGTTTCCAGGCCACTGTGACCAAGCCTAGGGCCTGTCCTGACAAACGCTTCCCAAAGCGTGGTTCTGATGACCGTTTTCCCTTTCCACCTGAGGTGGTCAAGGAGTGGGCTCATTCACCAAAGGTAGACCCTCCGGTGTCTAGACTCTCAGCCCGGACCGTTGTATCGGTGGCTGGCACCTCTCTTAAGGATTCCACTGACCGCCAGGTTGACCTTCTGGCCAAATCTGTATATGAGGCGGCAGGGGCCTCGTTCTCCCCATCTTTTGCAGCAGTGTGGGCTCTCAAGGCCATCTCTGCTTCTCTAGAGGAGATGCATTCCCTCACCAGGGAATCTATGCCCGAAATGGTTGCCTTAACTTCCCAAGCTTCAGCTTTTTCATCCTATGCCATGTCTGCCATGCTGGAGGCTTCTCACCGCACTGCGGTGGCTTCGGCTAAGTCCCTCGCTATCCGCAGGATCTTGTGGCTTCGAGAGTGGAAGGCAGATGCTTCTTCAAAGAAGTACCTTGCTGGGCTCCCTTTTGCTGGATCCAGGCTATTCGGTGAACAACTGGATGAAATTATTAAGGAAGCTACTGGCGGGAAGAGTACTTCCATGCCACAAACTAAAACCAGGAAACCTGCCCAGGGTAGGAACCAGTCGAGGTTTCGTTCCTTTCGTTCCTCCAACTGGTCATCCTCTAAGCCCTCGGCCTCGTCCACTAACTCAGCCAAGGATCAAAAACCCAACTGGCGCACAAAGGCGCGTCCACAGAAGACCGCAGGAGCTGCTGCCACTAAGGCAGCCTCCTCTTGACTATCTGGCCGCGCCAGCAACGTCCTTAGTCGGTGGCAGGCTCTCCCACTTTGGCGACGTGTGGTTTCAACACGTCTCCGATCAGTGGGTGCGGGATATCATCTCCCACGGCTACAGGATAGAATTCTCTTCCAGCCCGCCAAACAGATTTTTTCTGTCAACTCCCCCCTGCTCCAAGGCCGCCGCCTTCTCTTAGGCCGTGGCATCCTTGCAGGCCAACGGAGTAATTGTACCGGTTCCCGCCCGGGAACGGTTCAGAGGTTTCTACTCAAATCTCTTCCTAGTCCCCAAAAAGGACGGTTCCTTCCGGCCCATCCTGGATCTCAAGCTTCTCAACAAGCATGTTCAGGTGCGGCATTTTCGCATGGAGTCTCTGCGATCAGTCATTGCCTCAATGACCCAAGGAGATTTCCTGGCATCCATTGAGATTCCTTACCTGGACGACCTTCTAGTCAAGGCTTCATCCAGCGCAGACTGTCAGCGGAGTGTCTCGCTCACTCTCGCCACTCTAGCCCAATTCGGGTGGCTTGTCAATCTGTCCAAATCCACTCTGACTCCGACCCAGAGGCTCACGTACCTAGGGATGCAGTTCGAGACTCTGCCGGTACTTGTGAAGCTGCCCTTAGTCAAACAGCAGTCCTTCCATCTGGCGGTGCGCTCTCTGCTGAGGCCCTGCCGTCATTCCATCAGGCACCTAATACAGGTGCTGGGTCAGATGGTGGCGTCAATGGAGGCTGTTCCCTTTGCCCAGTTCCATCTGCGTCCTCTGCAGCTGGACATTCTCCGCTGTTGGGACAAGCGACCTTCCTCCTTGCACAGGTTAGTGGCTCTGTCGCCACAGACCAGGAGCTCTCTTCAGTGGTGGCTTCGGCCCCTCTCTGTCTCAGGGGCGCTCCTTCCTGGCCCCGTCCTGGGTGATCCTCACCACGGATGCCAGTCTATCCGGCTGGGGAGCAGTATGTCTCCACCACCGAGCGCAGGGCACTTGGACTCCGTCCGAGTCAGCCCTTTCGATCAATGTGCTGGAAACCAGAGCCGTGCTTCTGGCTCTCCTAGCTTTTCACCACCTATTGGCGGGCAAGCACATCCGAGTCCAGTCAGACAACGCGACAGCGGTTGCCTACATCAATCACCAAGGCGGGACACGCAGCCGCCTGGCAATTTTGGAGGTTCAACGCATCCTTCAATGGGTGGAGGACTCCAAGTCCACCATATCCGCAGTCCACATCCCAGGCGTGGAAAACTGGGAAGCAGATTATCTCAGCCGTCAAACCGTGGACAGTGGCGAGTGGTCCCTGCATCCGGCAGTGTTTCGGTCAATCTGCCGCAAGTGGGGCACTCCGGAAGTGGATCTAATGGCATCCCGGCACAACAACAAGGTTCCGGTTTACGTGGCTCGCTCCCACGATCCTCAGGCCTTTGCAGCGGACGCTCTTGTTCAAGATTGGTCCCAGTTTCGTCTGTCCTACGTGTTTCCCCCTCTAGCTCTCTTGCCCAGAGTTCTGCGCAAGATCAGAATGGAGGGCCATCGGGTCATCCTCATTGCTCCGGACTGGCCCAGGCGAGCTTGGTACCCAGACCTGCTCCATCTGTCCGTAGAGGTGCCGTGGCATCTTCCGGACCGTCCAGACCTTCTCTCACAAGGTCCGTTTTTCCGCCAGAATTCTGCGGCTCTCAGGTTGACGGCGTGGCTCTTGAGTCCTGGATCTTGACGGCTTCTGGTATTCCTCCTGAAGTCATCTCCACTATGACTCGGGCTCGGAAGTCTTCCTCTGCCAAGATCTATCACAGGACTTGGAGAATTTTCCTGTCCTGGTGTCGCTCTGCCGGCCATGCTCCTTGGCCTTTTTCCTTGCCGACCCTTCTGTCCTTTCTACAGTCCGGTCTGCAGCTGGGACTGTCCCTCAACTCTCTCAAGGGACAAGTCTCGGCTCTGTCAGTGCTGTTCCAGCGGCGTATCGCCCGGCTGGCTCAGGTCTGCACCTTCTTGCAGGGCGCGTCTCACATCATTCCGCCTTACCGGCGGCCCTTGGATCCCTGGGACCTCAATTTGGTTCTCACGGTTTTGCAGAAACCCCCCTTTGAGCCTCTTAGGGAGGTTTCTTTGTCTCGTCTTTCACAGAAAGTGGTCTTTCTAGTGGCCATAACTTCCCTCAGGAGAGTCTCTGATTTGGCTGCGCTCTCTTCGGAGTCACCTTTTTTGGTTTTTCATCAAGACAAGGTGGTTCTCCGTCCGACTCCAGACTTTCTCCCTAAGGTGGTTTCTCCTTTCCACGTTAACCAGGACATTACCCTACCTTCCTTTTGTCCGGCTCCTGTTCATTGCTTTGAGAAAGCATTGCATACTCTGGATCTGGTGCGGGCGCTCCGGATCTGTGTCTCGCACCGCTGCTCTTAGGCGGTGCACCTCTCTTTTTGTGCTAACCACAGGTCGGCGTAAGGGCCTCTCTGCTTCTAAGCCGACCTTAGCCCGTTGGATTAGATCGACCATTTCGGATGCCTACCAGTGTTCTCAGGTGCCTCTCCCGCCGGGGATCAAGGCACACTCGACCAGAGCTGTCGATGCCTCTTGGGCTTTCAGGCACCAGGCTACGGCTCAGCAAGTCTGTCAGGCTGCCACTTGGACTAGCCTGCATACCTTTTCAAAGCACTACCAAGTGCATGCTCATGCTTCGGCAGATGCGAGCTTGGGCAGACGCATCCTTCAGGCGGCTGTTGCCCATTTGTGAAGTTAGGTTTCGCCTACTTCTCAGTTTTCTGTTTATTCCCACCCATGGACTGCTTTGAGACGTCCCAATGTCTGGGTCTCCCATAGGAACGATAAAGAAAAAGAGAATTTTGTTTACTTACCGTAAATTCTTTTTCTTATAGTTCCGACATGGGAGACCCAGCACCCTCCCTGTTGCCTGTTGGCAGTTTCTTGTTCCGCGTGTTATCACCAGCTGTTGTCGTGGACAGAGTCTCCGGTTGTTCCGGTTCTTGCTCTGTTTTTCTTGTGGGTGGCTATTCTCCTTCAGCTTTTGCACTAAACTGGCTAGATCTGGTTCTCCAGGGGGTGTATAAGCTCAGAGGGAGGAGCTACACTTTTGAGTGTAGTACTTTGTGTGTCCTCCGGAGGCAGAAGCTATACACCCAATGTCTGGGTCTCCCAATACGGAACTATAAGAAAAAGAATTTACGGTAAGTAAACAAAATTCTCTTTTTTTTGAGAATAAAGGATTATCCAAAATTTAAAATAACTTGAAGTTTGTTACAACCGTTACTTTCCTAATAATGTCCTCGCTGTTATTCTGGTGGTCCCGTCCAAGCCTGTCACATTTTGTATTTGTTACACTAAGCAGCCCAGTAAGTGACACATCGCTGGAATCAAGATCTCTGCCCCCTACGTTATGCTTCTCTCAGATTAGGTGGCAAAAACCTGGTGAAAGATTCCCTTGAACAGAAGTAGGCAATTTCCTGAAGCAGCCTTTTCTAAAGCAACCAATCTGCACTTACCACACACCTACTGGTTGAATTATGTCAGCCACCTTGTCCTCATTAACGCTTTTTATGTTGCACTAATGAGAAGATCTCAAAAATGTACCCTGACCAGCAAAACGTAAGTCTAAGCTCACATGTCCAGTTATTATCAGAACGAATCCAGCAGCAATCCATTGGCAAAAAAGGAGAAAGGTCAGCAGACACAACTTTCTTGTCCATTTTGAAAAAATTGATGCAGGATCGATATTTCTAATTTTTTTTTTTTATTTTTTTTTTTATTTCAAATCTGTTTTATTGATGAAACTGTTGTCAACATACAAACATATCATTTGTGCAATTACAATACATAAACATCATTTTCTCAATGCCGGGATAACATCCAGAAATTGTTACATTACTACTAAATTTCTTGGAATTCTTCAAATTATCTTTGTGATATTACCATACAACCACTTATAAATTATAGGTCAGAATTCCCACTTCTTTTGACTTCCCGTATCCTATTATACTCATTCTCCTTGTGTGTCTATTGTCTTATGAATTATTGATAAATCTTTTCATATAAAAAATGAAACTAGAAAAATGCAGATTAATGTTCAGAAATGAAAGAAAGAAGAGGAAAGATACAAGCATAAAGAAGAGGAAATTAGAGAGAAGGGTGGAGAGGGGGGAAAGCAAGAAAAGGAAAGAAAAAAGGGGGGGGGAGGAATGAGACTCCCCACCGTTTCTCAGTTCAAAAAGCTCGCCAAACTCTCCACAAACTCTGGGGACTCCATGAACATAATCCATGGTCTCCAAACTGTAGTAAATTTTTCTGTGTTCCCATTTAGTTCTGCTGTCAGCTCCTCCATGCTCTGGAGGTTTGTCATTTCCTCCAACCAATCCAGCACCGTAGGGCATCTAGTCTGTTTCCAAAATCGTGGGATAATCATACGGGCAGCCGCCAGGCAAAATCGCAACATGTCCCTTTTTTGTGTTTTAATAGCTCCTGGGAGCATAGAAAGAAGAGCAACCTGGGGGGATTTTTCTACTTCACCTCCGCTCATCTTTTTGTACAGGTAGAACACTGAGTCCCAAAAGGGTTGCAGCTTAGTACAGCTCCACCATATGTGTAGCATTGTACCTGTGTCTGTGCCACACCTCCAGCACACATCAGACACAGAGGGAAATATAGCATGTAATTTAGTCGGGTAATGGTACCACCTTGTGAGAATTTTATAACTTTTCTCTTGAGCGGCGCACGCCAAGGAAAGCTTGTGGGTCCACAGGTACGCTCTGCTCCAATCGTCCTCTGGAATATCCTCTCCCAGTTCCTCTCCCCACCTACAGACAAAGTGAGGTTTATCCACCCTATTTCTCTGGTTCAGCATTTTATAAATGAGTGAGATGCCATGTCCAGGTGATGAGCCCTGTAAAAATATTTTCTCAAAAGGAGTAGGGGGTGTCCTCATCCTTCTCTCCCTGTCCTGGTACGAGAGGAAAGATTTCAACTGCATATATTCCATCCAGGAAATCTCTTTCCCTGTGGCCTGCATGGAAATATAAGTTGGTAGGGTGTGTCCCTGGAGCACGTGACAAAAACGAGTATCATCCGCCCGAGTAAATCCCCCGAATCTATGGGAGTGGAGTCCTGGGGGGAACTTCTTATTACCGAATACGGGGGTAAGTGGGCCCTGCTCCTGAGAGAGAGATCCCTTTTTTATCTCTCCATCCCACATCCCCATCGCTGTCCGCGTGAACTCCATTCCTTTCGCTATCTGGATCCTACTTTCTTTCTCTAACCATGGAAGTAAATGTAAGGGAGTTCCCAGCACATCCTGTTCAATCACCACCCATTGTTTCGAATTACCATGAAAATGCCAGTCCAGTAATCTCGTTAGGATAGCTGCCTTGTAATATAATTGAAAATTTGGGAGCCCCGCCCCCCCGTCACTTTTGTGTCTGGTCAGAGTTTTAATTCCTGTTCGGGGTCTCCTGTTCCCCCAGACAAACCCAGACAAGGCTGTCCGGATCTTGGAGAAGTAACTTAGCGGTAGCTGTATGGGTATTGTCTGAAACAGGAACAGGAACCTCGGTAACACATCCATTTTTATCGCGTTTATACGCCCAAACCACGTCAATCTTTTTGTCATATTTCTTTAAGTCCCTGATTGTCCTTTCTAATAAGGGGAAAAAATTGTGATGTACAATTTTTGCTGGATCCCTAGGTACCATAACTCCCAGATATTTTAAAACTGACGGTTGCCACTTAAAAGGGAAGTTTTGTGATACTCTCGCAAGGTCTTCTGCCGATAAAGTCACGTTCATGGCCTCTGATTTGGAAAAATTTACTTTGAAGTTGCTTAAGTTGCCAAACTCTTCGAACTCCTTGAGCAAGGACGGGAAGGATATGTGTGGTTGGGAAATGAACATGAGAAGGTCATCCGCGAATAGAGCCAGCTTACGGTTCTCCCCACCCGCCTCTATCCCGTGGATGCTTGTGTTGTTTCTCAGGGCGACCGCAAGGTGCTCCATGACTATGACGTATAAGAGGGGCGACAGTGGACATCCCTGTCTCGTTCCATTGTGGACCAGAAAGGATGATGATAGAAACCCATTTGTCCTCACTTTTGCTGAGGGTCTCGTATACAGGGACGCAATTCTGCCCAAAAATTTCTGACCCAAACCCACCTGTCTCAAGGCTGCCATCATAAAGCTCCAACTGACCCGGTCGAAGGCCTTCTCCGCGTCCACTGAAAGTAAACACATGGGGAGAGACTGAGCCCTCGACCGAGCCATCAGGAGGAACAATTTGTTGGTGTTGTCCCGTGCCTCCCGGCCTTTTACAAATCCCACCTGGTCCGTATGTATTATCCCAGGCAGGGACAGGGCAAGTCTGTTGGCAAGTGCTTTAGAGAAAAATTTCAAATCTAAATTAATCAGTGAGATGGGTCTGTAATTTGTAACCAGCAAGTGGTCCTTTCCCGGTTTGGGGATAACACATATGTGTGCTTCAAGAGACTGCGCTACCCACTGGGAGTTTTCAGATATGGAGTTAAATACTTTGGTCATGAACGGGGATAACTGAGTCTGAAAAATTTTATAGAACTTGGGGGTAAACCCGTCCGGACCTGGGCTTTTGCCTGAGGGAGAATCCCTGATAATAGATGCCACTTCTGTCTCTGTAAAGTCTGCTTCTAGGTTTTCAACCTCAGTATTGGGTATAGTCGGCAGGGCTGTTTTAAGTATGTAATCATTTATTTTAGTCTCCAAAGCTTCTTGTGGCATATCCCCAAATTTGCCCCTTATGTTGTAAAGGTCACTATAATATTTTTGAAACTGGTCCGCTATGTGGATTGGGTTCTGAGTCAAAAGGCCGTCCGATTTTTTGATCGTAGGGATGTGACTGGGGTCCCCCCCTCGGATGTAATAACCTAGCTAGTGGTCTGCCACATTTGTCCGCATATTCATACATAAATCTTTTTAGTCTATTCCTGTGGCGCTCGTATTGTCGGTCCAGAATGGATTTAAGTTCCTCTCTGTTTTTAACTAACTCTGTCAGTGTCACCGGGGATAATGTCTGCTTATGGATCTTCTCTAGGTCTGAAATATTCTGAAGTAGAGACAGAATAGTTTGGGCTCTCTCCCTCTTAATCCTAGCCCCATGTTTGATCAGAATCCCTCTCAACACACACTTTAGTGTCTCCCATTGAACAGGTAGGGTAGTAGTGTCTCCTGAGTGTATCTCCAAGAATTCATCTATTGTGTTCTGCAGGTCTTTCAAGCATCCCTGGTCCCTCAGCAGACTATCATTCAACCGCCAAGACCATGGCCTCCCAGGCCCATCCGGCATAGTGAGGCTCAAAAATATGGGGGCATGATCTGACCAAGAGATACTGCCTATAGAGGCCTGTATCTGCCATGTCAGGGCCTTCTGACTTACAAGGAATAGGTCTATGCGGCTGTACGAAGAGTGAGCCGGGGAAAAATATGTGTAGTCACGGTCTACTGGGTGTAGTGTTCTCCATGCATCCACTAATCTGAGTTCCTGTATACAACGTTTAACCTTCGTTAGTTTCCTTATTGAGAGAAAGTTATGTCCCGACGTTGTGTCTACCTTGGGGTCCAAAGTGAAGTTTAAATCACCGCCTACGATCACGGTCCCTTCTGCGAATTCATCCAGTGATGACAGGAGAGAGGAGCAGGTCGTCGCCGGATCTCTATTCGGTAGATACCAATTGACAATGGTAAAGATGGATGAGTTAACATTAATTTTCAGGAATATAAATCTTCCCTCCGTGTCCACCCGTGTATCTAGAACTGTGTGCACTAGGGACTTATGGATGCCTATGGACACTCCCTTGGATTTTGACTCTGGGTTGGAACTGTGGACCCAGTTAGTGTAATATCTGTCTCTGAAGATGGGGAGGTGGCCCGTTTTAAAATGTGTTTCTTGGATCAATAGTATATGGACTCTTTTTTTGTGCATGTCAAAAAATATCTGGGAGCGTTTTTGCGGGACATTAAGTCCCCTCACATTTAGTGAACCCCAATTAATCTGCGTCATTCCAATGCGGAGGAACGGTGGGGACTCTAGGGATAGGTTCGGGGATTAGGGAGAGAGAGATGTGCAGGCAAGTAGGATAGGAAGAGCAGGGAAAGAGAAGAGGAAATAAAAGAGAAGAGGTAAGAAGGTCGAGAATACAAAAGAAACTACCAACAAAGCAGTAGAAACCAAAGGCAAGGAGGTCAGAGTGCCTCCCACCTGCAAGGTCACAACAAGACCCTAACGTCGGGTCTAAAAAGACTAAAAGTAACTGTATAGGTATGAGAATACCAAACTGTCTAACCTAGGGATGGTGAGACTACGCCACTCCTTTATGGCGTGTTATCCCAATCAGGGAGGGAACTTTCTACAAAGGAGCCCCCTGCCCCGGACTAACAATAAGCAATTATTCAACTTAGTTTGTCAGCCAGAGCCCTATATAATGTGAGGACACAAGGTCTAGAGAGAATAATGTGCTATACACAGTACGGGGGTGCCCCCCGCCCCCTCTTCCAGGAAGGCGGGAGGGAACCCCCCCCCCCTCATAATCAGAAAGACTTAATCCCCCTGGCAAAAAAATTATAGCAAAACTGGGAGGTACATTCTATTGAGAAACAACCCAATGAATTTTTGTTTATAAACCAATAACTCCTTAAACATCAGACTGGTCTTCCTCTTCGAGGGCCACGCATCCGATCACCATCTGGGGCAGCACCCCATACCCCCATTGGAAACACCGGCCATTCCTCTATAGGCACCAACGGAATGTCCAGGGCTGCAGCAAACGATGGCATATCAGTCGGGTTCCTAATAACATGCATTCTTCCCGCGTGTCGGACCTGCAGGCGGAAGGGAAATCCCCAGCTGTATTTATACTCATACGAACGGAGCATGTCCAGGAGAGGTTTCAGTGCTCTCCTTCTTTGTAAAGTGAAACGGGATAAGTCCTGCAGAATCTGGACTTGGCTCCCCTCGTATGATGGTGAAACTCCACTGCGCAACTTAAACAGGATGGCCTCTTTAAGGACATAACGGTGGACCCTACAAATCACATCTCGAGGTCTGTCATTCTGTGTAGGTCTAGGGCCAAGCGCTCTATGCACTCTGTCTAGCTCCAGGGGTTGGCTTGATGGTTCACCCAGGATCTCATTAAACATCACTTGGAGGGCTCTCTGGAGATCCTTAGGTTCAACAGACTCTGGTAAACCCCGGACCCTTAAATTGTTTCTCCGGCCCCTGTTTTCAGCATCGTCCATTGCTTCCACCATATATTGTATTTGGCGGGAGTGTTGATCCAAAATGGCCCCTTGTGCCTGAGTGGTGTCTTCTATATTCTGTATTTTAGCTGCCTGTATTTGGTTCTGAGTGTCCACTCTTTCCACCTCCCCCCTCAGGGCCGACAGCTCTGTGCGGTATGCCTGTTCCAGCCTTGCTATATATGTCTCCATATCTTCTCTGGTGGGCATAGAAGAGATGTGTGCCCGGATTTCATTAAGTTCTGTCAGCACTCCTGGTTCATGTGATCTTATTGTACTTGTGGCAGGCTCTAACTCTGCTTGCATTTCCATATCATACACACTTTGACTCAGGCTGTGTCTCACTGAAGATAGGAGATTTCCACTAGCAGGGCCCTGTTCCCCATTTGCAGCATTAACAGCCTCTGCTTGAGATTTATTATTGTCCTCCTTCTGTGACAGGGGTAAGGGCACCTCTCCCCCCCTCCTGAGGCCTCCCCACTGCAGGTCTGCAATCAGCATTGATGGGGGTTGTACCCATGCTCCCTGCTCCAGGGATCTCCTGTACCTGAGACCTTGTATACTGGCTGTCTGGGGTTATCAGCTGCCTCTCCTCCGCTGCCCGGGTGGTTTCCTCTCTCTGTCTCTGCTGCTGCTGGGGCTTCCCCTGCCTCTCCATCTTGGGAGATGTCTGCAGTGCTGTCCTCTGCTTCGGCCCGGTAAGGAAGCCTCTAATTCCCTTCTCCTCTGTCCGTGACGCTCCTCTGCTGGGCCCCTGGGAGCTCTCCCTTCTCCTGCGCTGCATATCCTTTTCTTCCAGGCTCTTGGGCTGGTTTAATTGTCAGTAATGTAGTCCGGTGGCAGGAGCTGAGACAAACACGTCCTCACTCCTCCATAGCCAGGACACGCCCCCTTTATTTTTTTTTTTACATGGGAGTCTATGGAAAACTGATCCATTAACTCAGGGGTGAGGAACCTTTTTTCTGCAAAGGGCCATTTGTAAATTTTTACCAACCTTCGCACAAAATGATAAACAATTTACTTCTACTGTAGTGGTTGGAGCTGCTTCTCTTTGGAGCGGCTGTGATGTTCGGTGATATTGATATTGTTGCGTCTCACAGCTGCTTTTCCATATTTTGTCTTGGTCTGGTGAGCAGACAACTCTTTTGTTATTGGTAAATCATATGTATCACATACATCAATCACTGGAGGGGCTGGGGGCATATAACGAAGGAGCACGGACTGCACTAGGGATACACAGACATCACTGGGGGAGATGGGCATCACTAGGTGGATACAGACGCTGCTACTCTTCTGTGGGACAGGAGTGCATTGCATGCTATCCCTGCCCACAAAGTATGTCCTCCGCGTGCTGGCACTAACCAGCATGAGGACCTAATGTTATGTGCACGCAGTGTTAAGTAGTGAGCAATTTGTGCGTGTCCTCGCAGCACACGTGGGTGTTTAAAGGGCCCTGAGCACTGCTGTTTTTGGGAAGCTGCCTGGGGGCCGCAAGAAAGGTCATCGCAGCCCGGAGGTTCTCCACCGCTGCATTTTTTTTTTTTTATCTGATTGCTATTCAGCCATTTATTTGTCTTTCATTTGAAAAGGATCTATTTTTGGCTTACTAGATCAGTTTCAAATGGAAGATAAATAGCAATCGGTTAACGGATCCATTTTCCCTAGACTCTATTGTTAAAAAGAAAAAAAAGACAAACCTGATCCTGCAAAAATAAAATTTTTGCAAAACTGTCAAAGCTGTTTGCTCAACCTTTTTGCCAGCGGATTGTGGCTGGATCCATTATAACGGATGACTACTGGACATATGAAATTAGCCTATCAATGTTTTGAACTTTTGACTTTCAGGCTCTGTATCTCACCATCCACTACAGCTTTGAGCGTGAGACGACCTTCATTTTATAGACAATAGAGTTGAGCGAGTACTTAACTAATCGTACGCGCTAGACTCATCACGAGCACTGTCTAATACTCGCATATTCATTCTGAATAGTGTGTGCAATGCAAGTCAATGGGGAAAAACTTGCTAAGTAACGAGAAACCCGAATGCCATACTATTCGTGCGAATAGTGAACAGTGCGGAATTCGGGTTACTCATTACATTTCCCCATTGACTTACAGTGCACATGCTATTCTGAATGAATACGTGAGTATTAGACAGTACTTGTTATGAGTATAGTGAGTATGAATAGTTGGGTACTCGCTCAACTCTAATAGTCAATCATCTTGGCTATCTCGTACATAAATTTCCCTTTGCAGCTATTTAGCATATGATTAGTTATGTAGATTCTTGTCATATCACCGCATTGTTACTGTTTTACTTCTTAAAATCTAAATTTTTATTTTTATTATTTTGTAAATCCTCCTTTTGGCTGACCTCGTTCTGGGCTCTCAATCAGATTCAAGCATGTCTTGACCAAATCGGATCCCAGGTCTCTTCTACACGTTCTAAATGTTGGTGCATAGTGGTTGGCTCACTTGGGTATGTATACAGCTTCTTCTTCAACTCTATCCACAAGTGTTTGATTGGGTTGAGGTTTGGGGACTGTGGGGCCAATCCAGCACCTCTACTTCATTGTCATTGAACCATTTCTTCAGTAATTGCCACTAATACTTCAGGTCGTTGTCCTGCTGTAACACCAACATTCTTTTTATACCCATAGTACTTGAGTATATGAAGTAACTCGTCATATAGGATATTCACATATAGTTCAGCATTGGGACCAACATTGATCCTGGTCAAGTATCCAATGCCTTTTGGCTTTGAAACACCTCATATCGGGCTTCCTCCATCGAATTTCAAAGTTCCTACAATTTCTTGATCCATTACCCCTTTCTCCCTTGTTTTTTCCGAATCCATTTGCACCCATCAGAGCCTATTGTGATGACTCGTTGTTTTGCCACTTGTCTGGGAGGGGTGAACTGTTCTTAATTGGGCCATACGTATGTTTCCTTGTTAGTTAAACCAAGAGAAATTAGTCATTGTCTCATGTGAGACTGATTAGAGCTTCATTGTCTGTAAATGTGGATTGCCTCAACCCTACTGACTACTTTGTTTAGAGGAAAATTATGCAGTCGGATTGAACTTCTTATGACCATTGAGGGAGCAGCCATCTCCACCAATCCTGTAAGAGAACTGAGGGGTATAAAAGGGTCTTGCTTCTGTCACCAGAGAATTATTCAACATGACCTAACCCAAGGAACTATGGTTACAGCCGGAGAAATCACAGAACTGCTTCACTTGGGGATATTCTACATGACCTCCGCTAAGGAGCTATGGTTCCAGCTGGCGCAATTGCAGATCTGTTTCACTTGGGGATATTCTACATAACCCAAGGAGCTATGGTTTCAGCTGGGGGACTCACAGAACTGCTTCAAGATTCTTTCTACAGGATTTCAGCCTAGGATTTATGGTTCCAGCTGAAGGTTCACAGAACCGCTTCACTGCTCAGCAGCGAATTCGCTTTGAGAACCCAAGTTGGGACAAATTTGGTCACCTTGCTACTTATTCTGCTGTTCTGTCAACTTCCTAATCTTGCTGCTATCCCTTCTCAGTGGGTGCACTATAAAAGGATGGTGCTGCCTGACTGGGATAATTGTGCCTAGAAGCCCTGATTCACGAAGATTCTAATCTCTGGTGGGCAAACAGAAGGGTCGCTTGTACCATCTTGTGTTCTTTCTAGGAATATTTTATGTTTTTGCCTGTTGGTGAACCAAAAAAGTCTTACCAATGCATGGTTCTCTCACCCTGTGTTGTCTGAGTAGTATTCTGCCTATGGTAGTAAGGTGAGAGCAAGAGAAGACCGCACTCCGTCCGCTGTGCTGGATATTGCAGCGTAAAAGGGCTGAAGGCGTACTGTGAGCTGGCTCCTCAAAGAGGGACGACTGCCGTTTCGCCTACTGATTAGGCTTCCACGGCTCTCACCTTACTACCCTTGGACTTCTCCTTCTGACGAGCACCCCGCTCCTGGACACGTGGTTTTCTCAGTTCTCCACCTGGACGCAGGCGATACCGCAGGTAACTGGCGGTGGTGCAGGACCTCCTCTGCTGCATCAGTATTCTGCCTATGGGTAAGGAGTGCAGGTGTTCAGTGGGATGAGCCCTGATCCACACTGTCTTTCTGAATACAGCCAGGCCAGAGGCCTGACCCTGACCCTCGTGTCTCCACACCTAGTCTATTAACTTTCGTCTCATCGCTCCAAATCACCCGTTTCAAATCTTCTACTCTCCACTTTTCATACTTTTTTTTTTTTTGCAAACTGGAACCAACACTTAAAACAAAACAATATAAAAAGTAAAAAAAACTGTAGGTGAAGAAAAGCGCATAGGAGCATCAGGTGATACCCTTTTGGGTATAAGGAAATTGGGAATCAGCTCCTCCACGATAGTGTACCAATTTGGATAATATCACGATTTTAGACTGCACTGCAGTAATATAGGTTCCTTAGGACCAAGAGGAGCTAAACTTATTTGCACAATACATTTAAACTTTGGACTAGTGTATTTCGCCCTGCAATGTTCCTCAGGGAAATTAAATATGCAAATTGCCGCAGATGAGGACTTGAATGCTAGTGCCACCTGTTGAAAGCAGCAATCCTAAATTTCACAGAGAAGCATTTTAAGTCTCCTCATACTGGCATGCCAGACCTAGCATGTCTCTCTCCACAAGGAGAAACGTTTCTCCGTCGGTCTCAGTCTGAGCCTAGCTAAATTAGATCTCATACTTTGCACTGATGAGGAGCAAAACCCCCTGAAACACTCTCCAAATTGAGATTTTGGTTTGGCTTTTATTCTAAGTCATATGGCAAGGTTCGATTAATGGTTGATTTTTCACTTTTAGGATTGCAACTTATAATAAGTGGTGTTTGCGTTCAAGCCCTCATTAGTTGGATACAGTATTGCTTCCTGTTCAGCGGGGTGTGACTCAGAATAAAGGGTGATCCGTGTTTCATCAGTATTTGGATGCCAAAACCAGCAATGGAACTTACAGAGAAGAACAATGATTGAAAGACTGACACCTGTTATGTGTTTTGGAGACACTCCTGGTTTTCGCATTGAAATACTGATGAAATAAATACTGATGCAAAACACTGACACAGGTGCGAGATTTTGCCTGGCGACTTGGCATCCACATCGCCAGGCAAAATCTTGTGCCTGTGCAGAGAATGCGCCGGTTCGTGCAGGTGCACCCATGTTTTCATCTCTGCCCGCAACAGGGCAGAGCAAAGTGTTTCAGTGCGAGCTGGGAATATGGAGACTTTGCATGCCTGCGTGGAAGACGTCCAAGGCGTCATCCACGTCACTCAGCACAGGAGGAGCACAAAAGGAGGGACAGGAGGCGCAGATTAGGACGCCCATCGGACCGGAGCGGATAATTTACAGACTGGGTGGGAGATTATATAAAGGTGTTTGTGGGGTCTACAGTGGATAGCGTATGTAACAGTGTGTCCCTCCCCCGCCTGTGCTCATGGTGTAATAGTCTGTCCCTCCTTTGTACTGCTTCTGGTGGGAGATTGTTCTTCTCAGCATGGGACTCATCCAATCCACAACTTGGTAGACAGAATAGAGCCAGGATGTCTAGAATCCTTTCATGTATCAAATGTCCAGGGGAGGTGAGCCCTTCTGCCGACCTAAGGGGCTGATCCCAGGAGAGGAGAATAATGAGACCCATGTTAGTTAGTTGAATCTCGGCTGGAGAAGTACTCGGATCTATAGCTGAGGCTAGATCCTAGTGCCTGTATATAGACTGTAAGGCTATGTGCCCACGGGAGATTAAACCTGCAGATTTATCTGCAGAAAATCCGTGGATTTTCCAGATAAATTTGCAGGTTTCAGCATGTACAGACACTCCCCATGTTATCCTTTGGGACATGGGGAGTGCTGTGTCCATGCTGCGGATACATGCAGCTGCGGAATATGCTGCGGATGTTCCGCAGCCACACGTAATTGCATGTCAATTCTTTCTACGGAATTACCTGCGGAAATCCCGGCTCTCCGCTATGGAGATAGGGCCGGGACTTCCGTAGGTAAGCCGCATGAATGCCCGCAGGTTTTCCGAAGCTATTTCGCTGGAATTCCGCCACTAAAAATAGCTGCGGATTCCGGCGAACAGCTGCGGGAAACCTGCGGCCGTACCTGCGGATATATCTGTAGGTACAAACTCCCGTGGGCACATAGCCTTACAGATTGGAGATCAGTGGCCACGTGGGATTGTGTTTTGTTGTTCACCCTGTTGGACTCAAGGAACTCGTATACGGACCATTGCTATATTTTCCCTGGCGTCAGAATGCCGGTAGGCGTCCCCGGATCTGTTGTTTTGTAGTGGACTCCTTTCACACTTTAAGGATTTATATTCAGGTTTGGTGCTTTATCTCTGTGGTTCCAATAAAGCCCTTTTGGATTTATCCTCGGCCTGGCATCCATTACTGCCCTGTCGCGTACCCAGTCACAACGTACACCTTCGTAGAACGCAGCACAGGCGCTGCTTAAAGGTAAGGTATCGTGAATTTATATAATCCAAGCAATGATTACTTGTAAGATAACATGCAGTTATGTTTTCTTGCTTTAAAATAAAGTATTTGTATTTCAGTTTTTATAATCCTGGAAAGCTGGACAATGGGGGCTGCTATTTTACATTCCAGAATCTAGCACGACAGTGCAGGCTCGATTTACAGCACCTCATGTACATAGCCCATAGTGGTCGGGTCCCGACCTCATTTGTTCTATGACAACTTTCGCTGTGAAATGGTAACTCCTTTGTGGACATCCCAATTCACAGCCGTGGCTGTGTTCAGCAGTCATTTTTCCCTAGCCCACGCTTTGTGCTGGGCTGCATTTTTCTCCTACAGCCAGGATCTGAAAGTGGAAGTAAATGCCTCCACGCTGGATCTTCTCCACTGGCCCACGCTGGATCTTGTCCACCGGCCCACGCTGGATCTTCTCCACCGGCCCACGCTGGATCTTCTCCACCGGCCGACGCTGGATCTTCTCCACCGGCCCACGCTGGATCTTCTCCACCGCTGCAAGTTGCTGTATCTCCGCTGCTCCTGTCTGACAAAAATGTGTTTCCACTTTACTTCCGGGTGGAGCTGTACAATGCATATACAGTCACCCATAAAATGGCAACACATTACTATGAAATACACCACCTCCCCTTTTGGGTGCAGTGTAACACCCAAAAGGGGAGGAAAATAGGCATGTTATCTAGTGACTGCCCAAATTTGCAGCTATCGTAATTCTACTAAGGATTACTATTTGCTGTTTACCCCGGAAGATGCTCCCCCTACTGGTAATTCTAAGTATTTTTTTTATTTATTTTTTTTTTAAGTTTTTTTATTTTACATATTTAAAAGTTGAATTACATTCAGAAAATAGTTGTTACACAATTAAAATAATATTGTTTGCTGATTTGGGCTACGAAAAAAAAAAAATAGACGATACAGGAAGGTAACGCCAGGAATAGCAGAACAGGGACATAATCGGCAGGCAAGGACGTAATCAGAAAACATAGCAGAGGTCAAATCCGGATCGGGCAGCGAGGTACAAAAACAGCAGGAAGGAGGGTAGTCAGAAAACACGCAGAAGTCAGCACACAGGAATCACAAAACAGAATAGGGCGGACCAGGAGCCAGGAAATCAGAACTATCTCTGGCAGAGGTCAGCAGACAGAAGGGGAACTAAGAAGGGTGTGGTGTTTTCCCATTGGCTGTAGCTGAACGCTGGCAACTTCAGCTGGAAGACACGCCACCTACAGTCAGCCAGTGGTACTGCAGATCCCAAGATAACCCAGCCCAGTGGATGATCGGAGCCTGCGCCCACTGGTGCCGCTGGCATCAACTCCTCTCCCATCACCAGCACCATCTACGGCAGGAACACTGCGTCACCTGGTGATCAAGGCAGAAGTCGCTGGAGCGGACTCCGGTGGTGACGTAACACTTCCCTTTTTAAGGTGCTAGTTTTACTTTAGAAGGCCAAAATCTGGTGACAGGTTCCCTTTAAATCCTCTTTTTGTGGGTGCAGGTCTAACGATCACCACAAGCTGTCACCAGTCCTGGGTTCCCTAATTGTAAGGGAAGACTTATGCCATGTGCACACATGCGGGTTTTTTTCCCACATTTTTGTGGTATTTCAAACTGCACTGTGCAATGACAAACTGCATGCTTTTGCTTCCCCAGCAAAGTCTATGAATAATCACAATTTCCAAAAAATAGAAAAAAATCCAGCACTCAAAGCATTCAACTGAAATTTTTATATTTTATTCATTGATCTGTGTAATTATTAAAGACGTTTCGGTCATCCGACCTTCATCAGTTTACACTACAATAAAAAGATACATAAAAATTTTTTAAGTATACAGAAATAATGGCATTATACAATCATGGTAACAAAAAAGGGCAGAAATATTCACCACATTATAATGCATGAACCATAAACTATGATATACAAAAAATGTCAACAAAAAGACAAAAATGAAGAATCTGTCAGTTGAGCCGCTTCACTAGCAGATATAATGTCCACCTAAAGATATAATTGAAATACAGATAAAATGTAGCATAATAGAACCATTATACAACAAAAGGGGAACCAAACAGGAAACCCAAAAATTTATCCAAAAAATGTATATCTTGCTAATATAGAAGGACAAAGAGCCTAAGCACCAGCACTGAGACACTATTCTAATCTAATAAAACAGACAATACACAGAAATGCCATGTAATGAACTCACCAGAAAAGGCTCTGTAGAAATATATGGAAAAGCTGGACCAGAGGAAAAAGCTGCCCGTCCGGGTCTGCAGTCAATGTAATCTGACAGTCCAATGTCCAGATTTAAATAGACCGCTCAATTAGCTCATTAACAAGTTACAGAGCGTCACTTCCGGTCCGAAGACCGGAAGTGACGTCACGGAGCGTCACTTCCGGTCCGAAAACCGGAAGTGACGTCACCGGCTGGCAAAGTGTAAATCCTGATGGTTGGCAACTGTAGACATACACAGACAGCCGCTCCTCACCACAGGACGTCACTTCCGGTCCGCAAACCGGAAGTGACGATCCTGGTTGGCAAAATGTAAACCAGATGGTTGGCAAGCGCTAAAATTGCGCTGACTGGCAATATCACCTTATGCAATAACCATGAAATAAGGGTAATTAAGCCCAAACTAGTGTAATGAATAAGAGACTCTATGGGTAACATTATTTAAAGACAAATTACCTAAAAGATCAAATGAAAGAAAAAATAAAAGAAATAAAATAAGAGGACTAAGGGAATGGTGTATTTATTCAGAATCAATTTAATAATTTTTTAATTTTTTATCAACTATAATCAACCCTAGTAAAAAAAGGAAAAAAGAAAAAAAGAAAAGAGAAAAGCTAAGAGGAATATACGTAAGGAAATGGAGGGGGGGGGAGGGAAGGGAAAGGAAAAGGGGGTGGGCATTGGGAAGGGAAGAGGGAGGGGGGGGAGGGGAAGTACGAGGGAAGGGGAAAGGGAAAGGAGAGACTATGGAAAAAAGGGATCAAGGGAAAATTAGTAATGCGTAGAAAAAACTAAAACTAGGGAAAAAGCAGAAAAAAGGATTATGTTAAGAAAGAAACAGGAAGAAGATTATAAGACAATACCTAAAGGGACCGGCCATCATCAAATCAGTGATCAACTCCTCTGAAAAAGATAATAATAAGTAGGCATAAATGAATGAAAAGCTATAAGAAACTAGAAGTATCGAAATCACGATTAAGGCCTTTGGGCTCCAAAGTCTGAAGAGTAAAAATCCAATACGCCTCCCTTTGTTTCAATTTTTTAACCCTATCACCTCCTCTTCTATTTGGCAAGACCTGCTCCAACACCTGGAACCGTAATTGACTAACACTATGTCCCTGTTAATGAAAATGAGATGGAAGAGGTAAAGTCAATCTCTCACACCTAATGGTGGATTTATGTTGTGATATACGTTCCTTAACAGTCTGGGTGGTTTCGCCTACATAGAGTAGGCCACAAGGACACTTCACTACATATACAACATAAGATGTCTCACAGGTGAAAAAACCTCTAATTGGATAACCCCGACCACTGTAGGGATGCAAAACTCTATCACCTTTCAGCACATTACTGCATTGGGCACAATTTAAACATGGAAAAGTACCACGTCTCTGGGTATAAAGATGAGTTTGAACGGGTCCAGTCACACCGGCGCCCACGTCAGCTCTCACCAATTTATTACTGAGATTGGACGGTCGTCTAAAACAAGGAAGAAAAGGTGATTTAAATTCTTCCACCTCCGGGTACCCTTTACGCAAGATGTTCCAATGACTTCTGATGAATTTATGAATTTTGTAAGAAAAAGGATGGTAAGTATGAACGAAAGCCAAACGTTTATCTCTAGTCTTACCAATAGAAGATTCGGTATTCACACTAGCACTATTCAAAACCTCCTGTGGATAACCCCTCGCCAGAAACTTAGTCCTCATCTCCTGTAATCTGGTATCTTTAATTTCTTGTTGGTTAACAATCCTATGTACCCTAAGAAACTGGGACTTAGGTATAGAATTCTTCATGGCTTTGGGATGACAACTATCATATGCGAGTAAGTTATTCCTGTCCGTCGACTTTATGTACAAATCAGTTTGTAAATGTCCATTCTCTAATTTCGTAACAGTGACATCTAAAAAATTGATATGATGTAAATCATATTGTATAACGAATTGAAGTTCAGACCAAATGCTGTTAATGTAATTATGGAACTCCATGATGGAATCCAACGGGCCAACCCATATGCAAAAAACGTCGTCAATAAATCTCTTCCAACACTTACAGTGCTCTTGGAATCCCTTATGTGGATATATGAATGTGTCTTCAAAGTAAGACATGTACGTATTTGCATACGGGGGCGCTACGTTGGACCCCATCGCGGTCCCCTGTTTTTGAATATAATAGATGTCATGAAACAAAAAGAAATTTTCAGTTAACACTATTTGTAATAAGTCCAGACAGAAATCACTTGTATCACTCGAAAAGTTATGTTGTAACAATAACTCACGAACTGCTGACATGCCCTTCTGATGTACAATAGACGTATATAAACTTGTCACATCCCAAGTCACGAGAAAAGCATCAAATGGAATGGTATCAAGTCCACGAATCACCTCTAGGAAGTGACCAGTGTCCAACAGGAAAGAAGGAATGTTTTTAGTCAAAGGAGTAATAATCTTCTCAAGTAAAATAGCTAAAGGGGAAAGGATAGAATCTGTGCCTGCCACTATAGGTCTACCAGGAGGGTTCACCAAGGTCTTATGAATTTTGGGGAGTACATAAAAGACAGGAATAATTGGATTCTGCTTTTGTAAGAAATCAAATGTCTTCTGATCTATTACTCCCTTTTGTAGATAGTGGCCGGTCACAGATCTAATCCTATCTCGAATCCTATTCGTCGGGTTACTTGCCAATATTCCATAAACATTACTGTCCCCCAATTGTCTCAGTATTTCCTGTAAATACATGGATTTGTCCATAACTACCAAAGCTCCGCCTTTATCGGCTTGTTTGATAATTATGTCTTTATCCTGCATAAGAGATGCCAACGCATTTTTATCCTTATCTGAAAAATTGGAAGGACAGTGTAATGATTTGTTAGACACCTCTTTGAAAAATGACGTAATGTCATGTTCCAATAAACCTATGAACGTTTAGAAGGACAAAGAGCCTAAGCACCAGCACTGAGACACTATTCTAATCTAATAAAACAGACAATACACAGAAATGCCATGTAATGAACTCACCAGAAAAGGCTCTGTAGAAATATATGGAAAAGCTGGACCAGAGGAAAAAGCTGCCCGTCCGGGTCTGCAGTCAATGTAATCTGACAGTCCAATGTCCAGATTTAAATAGACCGCTCAATTAGCTCATTAACAAGTTACAGAGCGTCACTTCCGGTCCGAAGACCGGAAGTGACGTCACGGAGCGTCACTTCCGGTCCGAAAACCGGAAGTGACGTCACCGGCTGGCAAAGTGTAAATCCTGATGGTTGGCAACTGTAGACATACACAGACAGCCGCTCCTCACCACAGGACGTCACTTCCGGTCCGCAAACCGGAAGTGACGATCCTGGTTGGCAAAATGTAAACCAGATGGTTGGCAAGCGCTAAAATTGCGCTGACTGGCAATATCACCTTATGCAATAACCATGAAATAAGGGTAATTAAGCCCAAACTAGTGTAATGAATAAGAGACTCTATGGGTAACATTATTTAAAGACAAATTACCTAAAAGATCAAATGAAAGAAAAAATAAAAGAAATAAAATAAGAGGACTAAGGGAATGGTGTATTTATTCAGAATCAATTTAATAATTTTTTAATTTTTTATCAACTATAATCAACCCTAGTAAAAAAAGGAAAAAAGAAAAAAAGAAAAGAGAAAAGCTAAGAGGAATATACGTAAGGAAATGGAGGGGGGGAGGGAAGGGAAAGGAAAAGGGGGTGGGCATTGGGAAGGGAAGAGGGAGGGGGGGGGAGGGGAAGTACGAGGGAAGGGGAAAGGGAAAGGAGAGACTATGGAAAAAAGGGATCAAGGGAAAATTAGTAATGCGTAGAAAAAACTAAAACTAGGGAAAAAGCAGAAAAAAGGATTATGTTAAGAAAGAAACAGGAAGAAGATTATAAGACAATACCTAAAGGGACCGGCCATCATCAAATCAGTGATCAACTCCTCTGAAAAAGATAATAATAAGTAGGCATAAATGAATGAAAAGCTATAAGAAACTAGAAGTATCGAAATCACGATTAAGGCCTTTGGGCTCCAAAGTCTGAAGAGTAAAAATCCAATACGCCTCCCTTTGTTTCAATTTTTTAACCCTATCACCTCCTCTTCTATTTGGCAAGACCTGCTCCAACACCTGGAACCGTAATTGACTAACACTATGTCCCTGTTAATGAAAATGAGATGGAAGAGGTAAAGTCAATCTCTCACACCTAATGGTGGATTTATGTTGTGATATACGTTCCTTAACAGTCTGGGTGGTTTCGCCTACATAGAGTAGGCCACAAGGACACTTCACTACATATACAACATAAGATGTCTCACAGGTGAAAAAACCTCTAATTGGATAACCCCGACCACTGTAGGGATGCAAAACTCTATCACCTTTCAGCACATTACTGCATTGGGCACAATTTAAACATGGAAAAGTACCCCGTCTCTGGGTATAAAGATGAGTTTGAACGGGTCCAGTCACACCGGCGCCCACGTCAGCTCTCACCAATTTATTACTGAGATTGGACGGTCGTCTAAAACAAGGAAGAAAAGGTGATTTAAATTCTTCCACCTCCGGGTACCCTTTACGCAAGATGTTCCAATGACTTCTGATGAATTTATGAATTTTGTAAGAAAAAGGATGGTAAGTATGAACGAAAGCCAAACGTTTATCTCTAGTCTTACCAATAGAAGATTCGGTATTCACACTAGCACTATTCAAAACCTCCTGTGGATAACCCCTCGCCAGAAACTTAGTCCTCATCTCCTGTAATCTGGTATCTTTAATTTCTTGTTGGTTAACAATCCTATGTACCCTAAGAAACTGGGACTTAGGTATAGAATTCTTCATGGCTTTGGGATGACAACTATCATATGCGAGTAAGTTATTCCTGTCCGTCGACTTTATGTACAAATCAGTTTGTAAATGTCCATTCTCTAATTTCGTAACAGTGACATCTAAAAAATTGATATGATGTAAATCATATTGTATAACGAATTGAAGTTCAGACCAAATGCTGTTAATGTAATTATGGAACTCCATGATGGAATCCAACGGGCCAACCCATATGCAAAAAACGTCGTCAATAAATCTCTTCCAACACTTACAGTGCTCTTGGAATCCCTTATGTGGATATATGAATGTGTCTTCAAAGTAAGACATGTACGTATTTGCATACGGGGGCGCTACGTTGGACCCCATCGCGGTCCCCTGTTTTTGAATATAATAGATGTCATGAAACAAAAAGAAATTTTCAGTTAACACTATTTGTAATAAGTCCAGACAGAAATCACTTGTATCACTCGAAAAGTTATGTTGTAACAATAACTCACGAACTGCTGACATGCCCTTCTGATGTACAATAGACGTATATAAACTTGTCACATCCCAAGTCACGAGAAAAGCATCAAATGGAATGGTATCAAGTCCACGAATCACCTCTAGGAAGTGACCAGTGTCCAACAGGAAAGAAGGAATGTTTTTAGTCAAAGGAGTAATAATCTTCTCAAGTAAAATAGCTAAAGGGGAAAGGATAGAATCTGTGCCTGCCACTATAGGTCTACCAGGAGGGTTCACCAAGGTCTTATGAATTTTGGGGAGTACATAAAAGACAGGAATAATTGGATTCTGCTTTTGTAAGAAATCAAATGTCTTCTGATCTATTACTCCCTTTTGTAGATAGATAGTGGCCGGTCACAGATCTAATCCTATCTCGAATCCTATTCGTCGGGTTACTTGCCAATATTCCATAAACATTACTGTCCCCCAATTGTCTCAGTATTTCCTGTAAATACATGGATTTGTCCATAACTACCAAAGCTCCGCCTTTATCGGCTTGTTTGATAATTATGTCTTTATCCTGCATAAGAGATGCCAACGCATTTTTATCCTTATCTGAAAAATTGGAAGGACAGTGTAATGATTTGTTAGACACCTCTTTGAAAAATGACGTAATGTCATGTTCCAATAAACCTATGAACGTTTAGAAGGACAAAGAGCCTAAGCACCAGCACTGAGACACTATTCTAATCTAATAAAACAGACAATACACAGAAATGCCATGTAATGAACTCACCAGAAAAGGCTCTGTAGAAATATATGGAAAAGCTGGACCAGAGGAAAAAGCTGCCCGTCCGGGTCTGCAGTCAATGTAATCTGACAGTCCAATGTCCAGATTTAAATAGACCGCTCAATTAGCTCATTTCCAATATTCCTCTAGTGGTGATTCGGCTTCGGATTCGGAATTTTCCTTTACCAGACGACCAAAACCACATTTTTTAGGTCAAAGAAACCGCAGAGGTCAAAGAGGAAACCTAGGCGGGGGGGACAACGCCACCGAACCTGCAAGAACAACGATGGTCACCAGATCCCAGGTATGCCGGATACCATTGTAGTTAACATTTCTTCTAAGAATTTGTTACCGGATCAAATTAGTCTTCTTCAGAAGGGTTTATCTTTTTGTCCTTCCTACAAATTCAATACATTCCAGTTACAAATGGACTTACTAAGATTTTATCGAAATTTACGTATTAAGGCCCATTTTTCATCATTATCTGATATAGGTCTGAGACCATCGACACAATCTACTTCTATTGCTCCTATCAATATCCAAGGATTGGGACTCAAAACTAAGAGCACTTTCATGCCTCCCAAAAGTAACCCTCCAGTGGAAACGTTCATAGGTTTATTGGAACATGACATTACGTCATTTTTCAAAGAGGTGTCTAACAAATCATTACACTGTCCTTCCAATTTTTCAGATAAGGATAAAAATGCGTTGGCATCTCTTATGCAGGATAAAGACATAATTATCAAACAAGCCGATAAAGGCGGAGCTTTGGTAGTTATGGACAAATCCATGTATTTACAGGAAATACTGAGACAATTGGGGGACAGTAATGTTTATGGAATATTGGCAAGTAACCCGACGAATAGGATTCGAGATAGGATTAGATCTGTGACCGGCCACTATCTACAAAAGGGAGTAATAGATCAGAAGACATTTGATTTCTTACAAAAGCAGAATCCAATTATTCCTGTCTTTTATGTACTCCCCAAAATTCATAAGACCTTGGTGAACCCTCCTGGTAGACCTATAGTGGCAGGCACAGATTCTATCCTTTCCCCTTTAGCTATTTTACTTGAGAAGATTATTACTCCTTTGACTAAAAACATTCCTTCTTTCCTGTTGGACACTGGTCACTTCCTAGAGGTGATTCGTGGACTTGATACCATTCCATTTGATGCTTTTCTCGTGACTTGGGATGTGACAAGTTTATATACGTCTATTGTACATCAGAAGTGCATGTCAGCAGTTCGTGAGTTATTGTTACAACATAACTTTTCGAGTGATACAAGTGATTTCTGTCTGGACTTATTACAAATAGTGTTAACTGAAAATTTCTTTTTGTTTCAGGACATCTATTATATTCAAAAACAGGGGACCGCGATGGGGTCCAACGTAGCGCCCCCGTATGCAAATACGTACATGTCTTACTTTGAAGACACATTCATATATCCACATAAGGGATTCCAAGAGCACTGTAAGTGTTGGAAGAGATTTATTGACGACGTTTTTTGCATATGGGTTGGCCCGTTGGATTCCATCATGGAGTTCCATAATTACATTAACAGCATTTGGTCTGAACTTCAATTCGTTATACAATATGATTTACATCATATCAATTTTTTAGATGTCACTGTTACGAAATTAGAGAATGGACATTTACAAACTGATTTGTACATAAAGTCGACGGACAGGAATAACTTACTCGCATATGATAGTTGTCATCCCAAAGCCATGAAGAATTCTATACCTAAGTCCCAGTTTCTTAGGGTACATAGGATTGTTAACCAATAAGAAATTAAAGATACCAGATTACAGGAGATGAGGACTAAGTTTCTGGCGAGGGGTTATCCACAGGAGGTTTTGAATAGTGCTAGTGTGAATACCGAATCTTCTATTGGTAAGACTAGAGATAAACGTTTGGCTTTCGTTCATACTTACCATCCTTTTTCTTACAAAATTCATAAATTCATCAGAAGTCATTGGAACATCTTGCGTAAAGGGTACCCGGAGGTGGAAGAATTTAAATCACCTTTTCTTCCTTGTTTTAGACCGTCCAATCTCAGTAATAAATTGGTGAGAGCTGACGTGGGCGCCGGTGTGACTGGACCCGTTCAAACTCATCTTTATACCCAGAGACGTGGTACTTTTTCCATGTTTAAATTGTGCCCAATGCAGTAATGTGCTGAAAGGTGATAGAGTTTTGCATCCCTACAGTGGTCGGGGTTATCCAATTAGAGGTTTTTTCACCTGTGAGACATCTTATGTTGTATATGTAGTGAAGTGTCCTTGTGGCCTACTCTATGTAGGCGAAACCACCCAGACTGTTAAGGAACGTATATCACAACATAAATCCACCATTAGGTGTGAGAGATTGACTTTACCTCTTCCATCTCATTTTCATAAACAGGGACATAGTGTTAGTCAATTACGGTTCCAGGTGTTGGAGCAGGTCTTGCCAAATAGAAGAGGAGGTGATAGGGTTAAAAAATTGAAACAAAGGGAGGCGTATTGGATTTTTACTCTTCAGACTTTGGAGCCCAAAGGCCTTAATCGTGATTTCGATACTTCTAGTTTCTTATAGCTTTTCATTCATTTATGCCTACTTATTATTATCTTTTTCAGAGGAGTTGATCACTGATTTGATGATGGCCGGTCCCTTTAGGTATTGTCTTATAATCTTCTTCCTGTTTCTTTCTTAACATAATCCTTTTTTCTGCTTTTTCCCTAGTTTTAGTTTTTTCTACGCATTACTAATTTTCCCTTGATCCCTTTTTTCCATAGTCTCTCCTTTCCCTTTCCCCTTCCCTCCAACTTCCCCTCCCCCCCCCCTCCCTCTTCCCTTCCCAATGCCCACCCCCTTTTCCTTTCCCTTCCCTCCCCCCCTTCCCCCCCCCCCTCCATTTCCTTACGTATATTCCTCTTAGCTTTTCTCTTTTCTTTTTTTCTTTTTTCCTTTTTTTACTAGGGTTGATTATAGTTGATAAAAAATTAAAAAATTATTAAATTGATTCTGAATAAATACACCATTCCCTTAGTCCTCTTATTTTATTTCTTTTATTTTTTCTTTCATTTGATCTTTTAGGTAATTTGTCTTTAAATAATGTTACCCATAGAGTCTCTTATTCATTACACTAGTTTGGGCTTAATTACCCTTATTTCATGGTTATTGCATAAGGTGATATTGCCAGTCAGCGCAATTTTAGCGCTTGCCAACCATCTGGTTTACATTTTGCCAACCAGGATCGTCACTTCCGGTTTGCGGACCGGAAGTGACGTCCTGTGGTGAGGAGCGGCTGTCTGTGTATGTCTACAGTTGCCAACCATCAGGATTTACACTTTGCCAGCCGGTGACGTCACTTCCGGTTTTCGGACCGGAAGTGACGCTCCGTGACGTCACTTCCGGTCTTCGGACCGGAAGTGACGCTCTGTAACTTGTTAATGAGCTAATTGAGCGGTCTATTTAAATCTGGACATTGGACTGTCAGATTACATTGACTGCAGACCCGGACGGGCAGCTTTTTCCTCTGGTCCAGCTTTTCCATATATTTCTACAGAGCCTTTTCTGGTGAGTTCATTACATGGCATTTCTGTGTATTGTCTGTTTTATTAGATTAGAATAGTGTCTCAGTGCTGGTGCTTAGGCTCTTTGTCCTTCTATATTAGCAAGATATACATTTTTTGGATAAATTTTTGGGTTTCCTGTTTGGTTCCCCTTTTGTTGTATAATGGTTCTATTATGCTACATTTTATCTGTATTTCAATTATATCTTTAGGTGGACATTATATCTGCTAGTGAAGCGGCTCAACTGACAGATTCTTCATTTTTGTCTTTTTGTTGACATTTTTTGTATATCATAGTTTATGGTTCATGCATTATAATGTGGTGAATATTTCTGCCCTTTTTTGTTACCATGATTGTATAATGCCATTATTTCTGTATACTTAAAAAATTTTTATGTATCTTTTTATTGTAGTGTAAACTGATGAAGGTCGGATGACCGAAACGTCTTTAATAATTACACAGATCAATGAATAAAATATAAAAATTTCAGTTGAATGCTTTGAGTGCTGGATTTTTTTCAATTTTTTGATCTGGGGTGGGACCCTATCCAAGCACCAGCGACTATAGAAGGAGTGCCACATTTCTATATTCTATATAATCACAATTTCCATGCCCACGTTGCAGTTTTTTGTGTCTGCGTTTTATTTGTCATATATTTATCAAAATCTTTGACAAAAAAAAGCAGCATATCAATTCTTTTTGTGTTTTTGTCACGTTTGGTCATTCATAGAACTCAATGAGGGGATGAAAAATGGATGGCAAAATGTATTGTTAACAAATGGGTTGCCTTTTATATGCGATGCACCTGCGTAGCTTCTCCTATTAAAAGGATGTACTCCCATTTTTAATTGATCATGTGATCTTAGGATATAAGTAGATGAACTTTTGTGGCTTTCAGAATACAGGCCATGATGAAGGCGTAGCATATAGCTGAAACGCGTAGTCTGGGACACCCTTTTAATTTTCTACCAGCCGTTTAAATGTAGTGGGTTTTTTTCAATCCATTAACAAATAAAACTTTGAATTTTCTATAAGAAAAAACGTTTGTCCACTTGGATTCGCTGGAATTTTTTAAATTGTTCTACTATTTGCTCCTGGACGGGCATCCACCCTGCTCCGTGCTGCTCCACAGGACATAGACGCTACAAGAGGGAACTCTACTACTGGTAAGCTGGCCTTTTTTTCTTTTTTTTACCTGGGTTCTTGTCACACAAAAAAAATCAAAAATTTATTTTTATATAGCGCTAACATATTCCGCAGCGCTTTACATACATCAGGAACGCTGTCCCCATTGGGGCTCACAATCTAAATTCCCTATCTGTAAGTCTTTGGAGTGTGGGAGGAAACCGTAGTACCCGGAGGAAACCCACGCAAACACGGGGAGAGCATACAAACTGCTTGCAGATGTTGTCCTTGGTGGGATTCGAACCCAGGACCCCAGCGCTGCAAGACTGTAGTGCTAACCACTGAGCCACCGTGCTGCCCCAAAACACTGGTCACCCACTTTTTTCCAGGAAAAACATTGCTGGAGTGAAAATCCCTCTCTGTCTCTCTCTCTTTCTCTTTTTCATATTCACAGATCACTGGGGCAGATATCGTGCTGCTACCGCGGCCTCTCCTTCCCGACCCGCTCATTAGCCTCATTACATATTCACTGCACCCGCTAATTAAGCTCATAATAGTCACTGCTTCCTCCGTCTGTGATTGGTTGCCGTCAGACACGCCCCCAAGCTGAGTGATAGGTGTCTGACTGCAACCAATCATAGGCGGCGGTGGGCAGGTTTATATTGTACAGGAAAAGATTACAAAAAAAAACCCGGTGTGTGGTTCCCCCTAATTTTGATACCCAGCCAAGATAAAGCCTCACAGCTGAGGGCTGGTATTCTCAGGCTGGGGAGACCCACACTATTGGGATCCCCCCAGCCTAAAAATATCAGCCAGCAGATGCCCAGAATTGCCGCATCCATTAGATGTGTTCTCTGAACAGAGAACAGAGAGTAGAAACGCTTGAAAAACGTGATTTATTTATACAAAATTCATACACATAGAAAATACATGGTCAAAAGACCAGGATAGTAGGGCACTAGAGGTGACAGGGGATGAAATAGGCAAGATGAACCGGAAATCTGCACTTCCATAGAGCTCTATCTCCATCAGATACCCATAGGCCACATGGGAATGAGGAAATACAATAGTAAATATGAAATCAACACATAAAGCTTGTAAAAACCATGTGAACCATATCAGGGATAGTAACGGGGTAAGCAGGCAGTAATGTCAAGACACATGCATCATGTTCCTGCGTAATAAGGGTAAAACCGAACCAAGTGTTCATTGGGTTAAATAATTTAAAGGATAAGACACTGATGCATGTATACTTTACAAAAAACCAACCTGCAGATCTGTACAGATGGAATAATGCACATGGGTATGCAGATAAATCCGGAGGTGACGAGAGGGGTGAGCCCCCAAGATAAGACTCCAACGTACGTTTCACGTTAGTGTTGTATTCGCTTCATCAGGGAGTCGCTGATGAAGCGAATACAACACTAACGTGAAACGTACGTTGGAGTCTTATCTTGGGGGCTCACCCCTCTCGTCACCTCCGGATTTATCTGCATACCCATGTGCATTATTTCATCTGTACAGATCTGCAGGTTGGTTTTTTGTAAACTACACATGCATCAGTGTCTTATCCTTTAAATTATTTAACCCAATGAACACTTGGTTCGGTTTTACCCTTATTACGCAGGAACATGATGCATGTGTCTTTGTGTCTTGACATTACTGCCTGCTTACCCTGTTACTATCCCTGATATGGTTCACATGGTTTTTACAAGCTTTATGTGTTGATTTCATATTTACTATTGTATTTCCTCATTCCCATGTGGCCTATGGGTATCTGATGGAGATAGAGCTCTATGGAAGTGCAGATTTCCGGTTCATCTTGCCTATTTCATCCCCTGTCACCTCTAGTGCCCTACTATCCTGGTCTTTTGACCATGTATTTTCTATGTGTATGAATTTTGTATAAATAAATCACGTTTTTGAAGCGTTTCTACTCTCTGTTCAGATTATGCTATTTGAGTAGCTCTACAGTGGTGTGGAGATTGATATATGACACACCTCACTGTATTTCTGTGTACATGGACATACTGAGTCTAATCCATTAGATGTGACAGTCCTGGGACTTTATCTGGCTCATCCCAATTACCCTGGTGCGGTGGCAATCGGGGTAATAAGGGGTTAATGGCAGCCCATAGCTGCCACTAAACCCTAGGTTAGTAATGTCAGGCGTCTGAGACACCCCCTATTACTAATCTGTTAGTGAAAGTAAATAACCACAAACTGCCAAAAAATCCTTTATTTGAAATTTTCACCACTTTATTAACCCCCAAACACCCTTCTAGGTCCAAAGTAATCCACGGCGATTCAGCTCTGCTACATCTCTTTCCTGTCACAGCGCACGACATAGAACATGACTGCCCGCTGTGACTGCACACAGAGCCGCACGATCAGAATGAACTCTGGTGAACCCCTGATGTCACAGCTGCAGGCCCCGCAGTACAGTGTGTGTCGCGGCAGTGACATCACAGGTTCACCGCTATGAGGTTCTGGCCGCTACTGAAGTGAGCTGCGCCATCAGCAGTGACTTCACTCAGGTGAGTCCTCCACCTGCAGCTCACTTCAGTCGCGGTCTGATTTGGCTGCGACCGGAAATTGGACTGCACCACTGATCGCGTGGCTCACTTCAGTCACTTGGGTGATTTGTGGTCACAGGTGGAGGACTCTGGCTGTGGCTAACCTGAGTGATGTCACCGCTGATAGCGCAACTCACTTCAGTTGCTGCTTGAAGCTCACAGCGGGCAAACTTTGTTCTATGGCACTCACTGTGAGTATCAGATGTAACAGTGCTGGAAGCGTTGTGGGAACTTGTGTGGATTACGTCGGACCTGGAGAGGTTTTTGGGGGGTTAATAAAGTGGTGAAACAGGGCTTTTTTGTCTTATTTCAAATAAATGATTTTTCTGGAGTTGGTGTTTATTTACTTTCACTTACAGATTAGTGAGGGTGTGTGTCTCATAGACGCATGCTATTACCCCAATTACCACGGGAAGAGTTGGGCTAAGTGCCAGAATTAGCACATCTTATGAATATGCCACTTCTGGGGCGGCTGCGAGCTGCTACTGTTAGGCTAGAAAGGGCCAAATAACGATTGCCCTTCCCACCCTAATAATATCAGCCCCCAGTTGTCTGCTGTACCTTGGCTGGTTATAGAAAAATGAGAAGGACCCCACTTCACTTCACTTTTTCTTTTTTTAAATCAAATAATTAAAAAAATAGAAAAAAGCGTGGGATACTCTCTATTTTCATAACCAGCCAAGGTACAACAGACAGCTGAGGATTGCAGCCCGGAACTGCTGCTGTTCCTGTGCTAGATATTAAAAACGGGGGAAACCCATGTAATTTTTTTTTACCCACCCTCCCACCCTAAAAAAAAACCAAACAGTTGGCCAAGCTAGCTATCCCTCTATCCAGCTATTCTGTTATCTTTCTGTTCTTTCTATCAACCTATTTAATTTTCTATTTATTAATCTATTCTAGCTATGAAAATTCTATCCTATAATATAATATTTATTTTTCTCCTTTAAAAAAAGCATTAGCAGAAACTCTGTAAAAATGCATGCGTTTTTACAGCGGTTTTTTCTCAAATGCAGTGTTTACAGTTGTCAGAGGGTGCAGCTTTTTTGTCTAACCTAAAACGCAGAGTGCGCACATACCCTTAGGCTCCGGCATAGTGACAGGGCTGAGCGGGTTAACTTGGAGAATGTGGTCCACAATGCAGGGGATATAGTGATGAACATTTCTTGATTTTAGAGCAGTGTAGGGTTCAGATACAGTCAAGAGTGATATGTTAGCAGTGTGGTGAGGAGAGTGGAACAGGCAAAAGCAACGAGCAGGAGGAAGTAAGGGTGACCGTAATGGATTGCAGATTCAAAGCTCCATTGAGGTGAATTAAGGGACCAGAAAGCGCCCTCCCCACCCACCTTCCCCCATCTCCCATCAAGCAGGCGGTGTGAACGTTGCGGACAGGGGTGGAATTAGTGGTTACTGATGGTCACTGAAATTTGGCGTTCGACTCGAGGGTTGACTCTGATGTCGTAGCATAGCTGGGCAGGGTAGTCCAAGTACAGCAATACACATGGACCCAGTGGTTGGATAGCCAAGGGACAGCGAAGCGTCAAACCCCCATCCTTCTTGGTAGCCAATGTGAACTTGTCTGTAGCTGTAACGGAAGAGCCGGTCTGTACAGCAATGTTAATGCCTGAAGAAATATCTGTTGCAAGCAAACTGCAATTTTTAACAGTGGTGGACACGTCTTTAATAGCTCTGAATGTTGAACGAGACTATAAGAAGGTGGCCGAGAGTTCCCACTACAACCAAGTAATGTCTCCTCACTCACTCCACCATCCACACCACCATCCTTTTTTGGACTACACCCCCTGACCACATTATAGCTGCTTTTTCCTTATTTGAGTATGAAGCCTAATTTCATGGCCATGCTAGGGCCTTGAGGTGAGCTGTAGAAAGTCTGAACTATGCCTACCTCCCTCCCGCCCAGATTTGACTCCACCGTGGGATGGACACACATGCGTAGTCATTGGCGCTGATCCATACCACATCGCCGATGAAGGTCAGTAGCGGCGTGATTCAGACTTGCAACCCCTAATGCATTGCACAAGTCATATAAATAGTGGGAGTATCCACTTTTGGTTATCTAGAGATGTTCCTCAGGAGCCACCATTGCTCCCTGTAAGTGCTGCCTTTCTTTTTGTGTATGAGCTGTGAGGTAGCGTCGTCGGCTGCGCTGCAGAAGACACGGGATCCAGGCACCAAGGTTCACAGCACACGGTTTATTCCAAAGAAAAAGTTCACAATAGTACATAGGTGCCTTTCCGGCAGAGAACTCAGGGAGATGTGATCACCCCCTCACCCCCGGCACACCTGCCCTTGTTCCTGAATCTATTTATCCCTCCCTTCAGCCTGTAGGGAAAACAGCATTAACCCTATAGTGGATTATCATGGAGTGAGCACAACCGGGGCGAGACATACCGGCCGTCATAGATAACCCCGGTCACAGTCTCACATACCCCCCCCTCAGTTCAAGCGTGCGGGGTTGAACTCCTGCCATCAAACACGGGCCGCGGGACAAGGCATCGGCGTTGCCCTGCAACCTACCGGCCCGGTGTTCAACCGTAAACCGGAAGTTCTGCAGAGAAAGGAACCACCGGGTAACCCGGGCATTCCGTTCCTTGGCGGACCTCATCCAGACCAGTGGAGAGTGATCCGTCACCAAGCGAAACTGACGTCCCAGCAGGTAATAGCGTAGGGACTCCAAGGCCCACTTGATCGCCAGGCACTCCTCCACTACGCTATAATTCCGCTCGGGAGGGGTGAGCTTCCTACTTAAGAAGGTGACGGGGTGTTCCTCCCCCTGAACCACCTGAGACAGCACTGCCCCCAGGCCGACCTCCGAGGCGTCAGTCTGTACTATGAACTCCTTCCGGAAATCAGGGTTGACCAGAACGGGCTGTCCGCACAGGACCTCCTTCAGGGCCCGGAAGGAGTCCTCGGCCTGCGGAGTCCAGCGCACCATGACGGACTTCTTGCCTTTGAGAACGTCCGTCAAGGGGGCTGATAGTCCCGCAAAATCTTTTACAAACCTCCTGTAGTACCCCACGATACCCAGGAAGGCCCTAACCTGCTTCGTGGTCAGGGGTCTAGGCCACTTCTGGATCGCCTCGACCTTGTTAATTTGGGGCTTAATCACTCCTTGGCCTATCACGTAGCCCAAGTAGCGGGCTTCCGTGAGTCCCAATGCACATTTCTTGGGATTGGCTGTCAATCCGGCTGTTCGAAGCGCGTCCACCACCGCTTGTACCTGTTCCAAGTGAGTCTGCCATTCGGAGCTGTAAATAATGATGTCATCAAGGTACGCTGATGCATACGCCTGGTGGGGTTCCAGCACTAAGTCCATCAACCTCTGGAACGTGGCCGGAGCGCCATGTAACCCAAAAGGCAAGACAACATAGTGGAAGAGACCCTCCGGCGTAACAAAAGCGGTTTTCTCCTTGGCGGACTCCGTTAGTGGCACCTGCCAGTACCCCTTGGTCAGGTCGAGCGTGGTAAAATATCGCGCCTGTCCCAGCCTATCAATCAGCTCATCCACCCGGGGCATGGGGTAGAGATCAAACTTGGATATTTCGTTCAATCTCCTAAAGTCATTGCAGAACCTTAAGGAGCCATCGGGTTTTGGTATTAGGACAATCGGACTAGCCCATTCACTCCGGGATTTTTCGATGACCCCCAGGCGTAACATTGTCTTTACTTCCTCCGATATGGCTTGTCGTCGAGCCTCCGGTACTCGGTATGACTTCAGGCGTACCTTCAGGTGGGGCTCGGTGACAATATCATGTCGTATCAGACTGGTCCTACCGGGCAGCTCGGAGAAGACATCGGGGTTCTGCTGAACCAACCGTCTGGCCTCTCGCCTCTGTTGCTTGGTGAGGGCTTCTCCAATCCTTACTTCCGGTTCGTCCTCTCCGGAGGTCGCTGGAGCCGGATGTGAACGACCCGAAGAGGAGGGAGGTGGGGAAAAAACAGCCATCAGGTTTTCCCGTTCCTGCCAAGGTTTTAATAGGTTGACATGGTATATTTGTTCAGGTTTCCGCCTACCGGGCTGCAATACTTTATAGTTAACCACCCCAACTCTTTCCTATATCTCGTAGGGGCCTTGCCACTGAGCCAGGAATTTACTCTCCGCCGTGGGAATCAATACCAATACCCGATCCCCGGGTTTAAAGGTCCGCACGGTGGCTTGTCTATTGTAGCGGCCGCTTTGCGTGGCCTGAGCCTCCTGTAAATGCTCCTTCACAATTGGCATGACCGCGCTTATGCGGTTCTGCATACCCAAAATGTGTTCAATCACACTTTTATGGGGGGTGGGCTCCTGTTCCCAGGTTTCTTTTGCCAGGTCCAATAATCCCCGGGGATGTCGCCCGTATAACAATTCAAAAGGCGAAAACCCCGTGGATGCCTGTGGCACCTCTCGTATGGCAAACATCAAATAGGGAAGCATCATATCCCAGTCTTTCCCGTCTTTGGAAATCACCCTTTTGAGCATGGTTTTCAGGGTTTTATTGAATCGTTCCACTAAACCATCCGTCTGAGGATGATACACAGACGTACGCAACTGCTTGATCTGGAGTAGCCGGCATAGCTCTTTGGTCACTTTAGACATGAATGGGGTCCCCTGATCCGTAAGGATCTCCTTGGGCAACCCCACCTGGCAGAACACAGCAAACAACTCCCGAGCTATAAGCTTGGCTGCAGTATGTCTGAGAGGTATCTCCTCTGGATACCGGGTGGCATAGTCAACGATCACTAGGATATGCTGGTGCCCTCGAGCAGACTTTACGAGGGGCCCCACCAGATCCATCCCTATCCGTTCAAAAGGGACTTCTATAATGGGTAACGGTACCAACGGACTGCGAAAGTGGGTCAGGGGTGCGGTAAACTGACACTCCGGGCAGGTTTCGCAGAACCGTTTTACCTCCCCAAAGACCCCGGGCCAATAGAACCTTTGCAATATTCGCTCCTGCGTTTTCTTGACCCCTAGGTGGCCACTCATCAGGTGTTTATGAGCCAAGTCGAGGACCCGCCGGCGATACGGCTGGGGCACCACCAACTGCTCTACCCCTACGCCCCGTATTTCATCTACCCGGTAGAGTAAATCCTGCTTAAGAGCGAAATGGGGGTATCTTACCTGGGCACCAGGCAGCTGTGCCACCCCGTCAACTACTGTCACCCGACTCCGGGCATGTATTAATTTAGGGTCCTGGAGTTGGGCTGTCCCAAACGTATCCGGGGACGCCTCCAACTCCGGGATGGGCTCGACCGTCTCAGCCTCTCCTGCCAATACCTCTAGGGGCGACCTATCAGGTTCACATCCTGTCCCTATCATGGGGACCCCTACGGCAGGCGTCCCGGATTCAGGATTGTAGGGCTCAGGTCCCGGACTGACCAATATCTGAGGGGACTTAGGAGGTCCCTTCCATAAAGTCCAAAAATAGGGCAGATCCCTTCCTAGGATCACATCATAGGGAAGAGTATTAATAAGTCCCACCTCATGTTGCACCTGACCGCAAGGAGCTGTGATGGTGACTATCCCCGTGGGATAGTCTCGGCGGTCCCCATGTATGCAAACCACCCCCACGGTACGTCCTGTGGCCTTTACTTTAGCCCTTAGGGTTGATCGCACAAGGGTCACTAAGCTTCCGGAATCCAACAAGCCTGTAACCGGACATCCATTCACCTGAATTTGGCACAAGTGGGGCTCAGTCTCTGGGTAGACCAGGTCAGCGGTACACACCACCTGAGCATACATTGAACCCCGCCGGGTAACCCCACAATCCATGGGCTCCGTGGTGAGTGGACACTGGGCTTCCATATGTCCCACCCACTGGCACCGCCAACATCTAATAGGGAAGGACACCCCCTTGACGAGTTGTCGTTTAGGGTACATAGTTTTCCGGACCTCAGGGACGGAGGGTGCGGCTTCAGACGGGACGGTAGCGGACTCCCGCACCGGTGTCAGCGGTGAGTCCTTGGCCCTAGGCTTGGAGGGGCCGGACCGACGGGCGGTACGCAAAGTCTCAGTGTCCCGTATCAAGTCCTGCGTAGCCACATGCCGCTCTACTAGGGACACTAATTGGTCCAGGGTACTCGGGTCACCCTGTCCGACCCACCGTTGAACGGTGACGGGTAAAGTGCGCACAAAACGATCCACTACTACCCTTTCCACCATTTGCGCCGGGCTCAGAGTGTCAGGCTGCAACCACTTTTTTACAAGATGTAACAAGTCATAGGCCTGGGAGCGTACGGGTTTGGCTTCCTCATAGAACCACTGATTTACCCGCTGAGCCCGTACATAGGTATTCACCCCCAACCGAGCCAGTATTTCGGCTTTCAGGGTCACATAGTCAATGGCGTCCTCGGCACAGAGGTCCAGGTACGCTTTTTGGGGTTCCCCCGTCAGATAGGGCGACAATACCTCAGCCCACTGCGGGGTCGGCAGCTTTTCCCGCTCAGCCACCCGCTCAAACACCGCCAGGAACGCTTCCACATCATCACCCGGGGTCATCTTTTGCAACGCTTGTCTCACCGCTTTCCGGACGCTGCCGTCGTCACCCGGTCCCTGGGTTGTTGCTGCCGGTCCGGCACGGATCGACTTGGCCAGGAGAACCATCTGTTCTTGGTGCCTTTTTTCCTGCAATTGCAAGGCTTGCTGCTGACGTGCATTGGCCTGCTCCATCTGTTCTTGGTGCACTTGCAAGGATTGCTGCTGACGTGCATTGGCCTGATCCATCTGTTCTTGGAATTTTTTTTCCTGCATTTGCAAGGATTGGAGCAGGTGTGCATTGGTCTGTTGCTGCTGTGCATTAGCCTGAGCCAAATGCTTTAGTATGTCCTCCATGGCGTCGCCGGGTTTGGGCTGTAGTATAGCCGCTCGAATCCAGGACATGCGCAGCTGGGTCACCAGGGATGGATACTACCCCTCACCGGCTGTCATGCCCGCATTCTCCACCATATGTGAGGTAGCGTCGTCGGCTGCGCTGCAGAAGACACAGGATCCAGGCACCAAGGTTCACAGCACACGGTTTATTCCAAAGAAAAAGTTCACAATAGTACATAGGTGCCTTTCCGGCAGAGAACTCAGGGAGATGTGATCACCCCCTCACCCCCGGCACACCTGCCCTTGTTCCTGAATCTATTTATCCCTCCCTTCAGCCTGTAGGGAAAACAGCATTAACCCTATAGTGGATTATCATGGAGTGAGCACAACCGGGGCGAGACATACCGGCCGTCATAGATAACCCCGGTCACAGTCTCACAGAGCAGAGGAAATGAAACATAACCTATTTCCTAAGTATGGACTTGAAACCTCTGTGATGAAGGTCTGATCCATGCAGGGTGATGCAATGATGTCCGCCTTGTAAATAAATAAGCAGTCTCCAACTGCGCACATGTCTGGACTCTGCTGACTCATATGTAATAAGGAAACTCTCGGGTCACTTGAGAATTGTATATTGTAGGGAAGGAAGCAACAAATGCACTTTTAAAAGAGTTGTCCATCCCTGGAGAAATTAGGTGCATAATCGTGGTATAATGCTCACCACTTCTCTTGCGTGTAGCACCTTCATTCGGAATGTCCTGCGTTCAGAATCTTAGAACTATTACTAGGACAATTAAACTTTGTTAGGAAGCATAAGCGATTGCAAACGTAAAGGGAACCGGTCACCAGATTTGGTGACTATAAGCTGCGGCCACCACCAGTGGGCTCTTATATGCAGCATTATAACATGCTGTATATAAGAGCCCAGGCCGCTGTGTAAAATGTAAAAATCACTTTATAATACTCACCTAAGGGGCGGTGCGGTGCAGACTGGTTTCAGTCTGTGGTGCAGACTGGCCTCCTTTTGGCCATCTCTGTCCTCCTTCTTCTGAAGCCTGGGTGCATGACATGTCCTACGTCATATACACAGGCCAGCATTGAGGTCCTGCGCAGGCGCACTTTGAGCTGTCCTGAGCAGGGCAGATCAAAGTATTGTAGTGCGCCTGCGCGAGACCTCAATGCCGGATAGTGTGATGCCTTGGCAAAACCAGGTAGTCACAAATAGGCGAAAGAGAAATTCAGCTCACTTGCCACCCGAACTGCTTAATCCATTGGGTGCACCGAATCCGCTGGTGAATCCCAACCAGCTAGTAATGGACAGCAGCAGAGAGGAAGAAAGGATCTGGCACAAATTCCTTTTTGAATAAAAAATATCTAAATTTTTATTGAAGTATTAAACATGGCATGAAGACCAAAAATATAGCCATGCATCAATTCATAGGAGCACTTAACGCGTTTCGGACTTCAGATTTAAAAACAACAGTCCTTAATCATAAGTTTTTAAATCCGAACTCTGAAACGCGTTAAGCGTTGTGCCGGATCCTTTCTTCCTCTCTGCTCCAGTCACAAATAGGCCCCCGCAGAACAGCATTCCCCACTTAGGAAACACACAGCCAACCGGAAACCCTAGTCACCCCCCTTTAGGGAAAGACACACACCAGTGGGCGGGACCAGGCGGTTGGACACTCCCACCCAGGGGTCTAGACAGCCCAGGGCGAGAAAACAAGTAGATTAGCTTTGTAGTTCAAGTTGAGAGGAGTGTGGTCTGGAGCTAGGTGTAGCTCCAGCAGAGGAAGTTCAAGTTGAACGGCGCAAGGGTTGGAGCCCTGGTGCCTTGGCTAGGAGGCAGATGGTGGTCTCCGTTATCAGGAGACGGGAAGACGGCTCAGCAGAACCGAGGTGGACCGGGACAGGGTTGTAGCCCGCTGGTACCGACACGGGGCACCGACCCAGAAACTAGCACAAAGGGGGGTACTTGGACCCTGAAGCCAGGACCGGAAACCAGCGGCCTGGTTAATTCACCAATTAAGGCCAGGATTATAGGTCCTGTCCCAACCAAAGTCCCTCATAGAAGACAACAGCCCACCGATAGGGATAGGAGGCCACCGCCAGGGCCCATAGATCCCATGGGCCAGCGTCTGCGGGCACGGTTCCTTAGGCCTCATCCAGCCGGGAGCGGACTCCTGAGTTTCAGACTAGGAAGTCCATCTACACAAACTCAGTGCAGAGGAACAGGACAGAGACCACCAGCCCGGGTGGGTCATCCGAATGCCACCGGCCACGGCGGCCGGCCACCAGCACCTTGGTTAAAAGACTCGTGTGGTTTATTGACTGTGAGTAATCCAACATCTCTTTGCTGTCGCTATACCCTGCACAAAGATACTGGATCCCGGGGCAACCATCCCTACCCACGGAGGGGTTAACATCTAGCTGCCACAACATCTCCCCCCGGGTGCCCCACAACAGCAGCGGTGGTGTTCCACTTCACCAAACATCATGGGTGGCGTCACAAACTTAATACGGCCCAGCCCATACATCTACGTCCTCTCTTTTTATTCGGCATGTCCGTGAGACCCCCGGGTCCAGAGACCCTCGAGCCACCACCCCAGAAGGCCCGGACCCGAGCAGCGCCAGCACACTAGTGTGGATGACATAGGACGTGTCATGCACCCAGACTTCAGAAGAAGGAGGACAAAGATGGCCGAAAGAGGAGGCGCCGGTACCGGAGAACAGAGACACCCATTCGACCAGTCTGAATCGCACTGCCCCTTAGGTGAGTATTATAAAGTGATTTTTATGATCTACTCAGCGGCCTGGGCTCTTATATACAGTATGTTAGAATGCTATATATAAGAGCCTACTGATGGTGGCCACAGCTTATAGGCCCCAAATCTGGTGACAAGTTCTCTCTAAAGGTGGCTTTACACGCTACGAGATCGCTAAAGCGATCTCGTTGGGAGGCACGAAATTTGTGACGCACATCCGGCCGCTTTAGCGATGTCGTTGCGTGTGACACCTATTAGCAATTTTGAATCGTTGCAAAAACATTCAAAATCGCTAATCGGTGACATGCCCCCCTCTTCTCAATTATTGTTGCTGCTGCAGTAACTATGTTGTTCCTCGTTTCTGCAGCAGCAAAAATCGCTACGTGTGACACCTCAGGAACGAGGAACCTCTCCTTACCTGCGTCCTGCCAGCAATGAGGAAGGAAGAAGGTGGGCGGGATGTTCGTCCCGCTCATCTCCGCCCCTCCGCTTTGATTGGACGGCCGCTTAGAGACGTCGCTGTGACGCTGAAAGAACCGCCCCCTTAGAAAGGAGGCGGGTCGCCGGTCACAGCGACGTCGCAGGGCAGGTAAGTGCGTGTGACGCTGCAGTAGCGATAATGTTCACTACGGCAGCGATCACCACATATCGGCCGTACGATGGGGGCGGGTGCTATCACGCTTGACATCGCTAGCATCTGCTAGCGATGTTGCAGCGTGTAAAGCGGCCTTAAGGCTAAGCACATACGCCGAGTAAAACGGAGCGAGTGGAATGTGATGGAAAAAAAATCACATTCCACCCGGACCCATGTTATTCTATGGGCTCACTCCCATGAGCGTTTTTTTTTTTTTTTATTTTTTCTTCAGCCCTAATCGGACCGAGAATCGCAGCATGCAAGCATACAAGTCTATGGATCCGAGAGTAGCATCGCACTGCACTAGTATAATGGCATAGGGCAATGCGATATACATGTGCCGCCCCCGGGGGTCGTGCGGCTCCTCAAACGAAGGGGGGTTATGTACAGGGGATGGTGTGGAAAGTTCATGACTCCACCCGTGGTGCGTGGTAAGATGGAGTACCACCACTACGGCTGGGAGTACCCGCTGGCGATGGTGTGGGCAGCTAGGTGTTTAACCCCTCCACGGGTAGGGGGGATGCCCCGGGACTCGGTGATGGTGACAGGGAGGTGCCGTTGGGACTTTAAGGGTCACTTGTGTACTCACTCAGTCCAATAACGTTGACAACTACAACAGTAGTAAACCAAAGTTCTGGACATTGCTGCCGCTTGGAGGGAGCATGTCTGGATCCTGTTAGTCTGTGACCTTTGCCTTGGCACCTTGTCTTCTAGTTGGTCCCTTTTAGTTTGAAACTAATCTGGTCCCGCTCCCCAGTGTGGCTAACAGGAGAAGCTGGCTCTCAGGGTTCACGCTTGGGATTTTCTGGACCGTATGTGTGGAAAGTCCTACCCCCCTCGTTGCGCTAGTAGCCTGAAGCTACTCCCTGAACTAGGGCCCACGTACCCCGTCGTGCCCTGGCCCCTGTTCGGTGATGGCACAAGGCCGCCGGCTGTCTTTGACAGTCCGTGCCCCATGTCACGATCCCCTGCGACCGGGGTCCAGCTCCTACCAAACCCAGACCAAAGTCTGCTACCTAGTAGTTCTAAGGAGCCCAGCTCCTGACCGCTCACTTTCACCTCCAACACTACACTGAACTGCTCCTGACCCCCCCTTAACCAACCTCCCAAGTGGGCGACCCTATTCCACTCAGGCCGTCCACTGGTGTGTCTGGTGGGTGTGGTGCAGAGTGTTCCTAGGAGGCAACACTAATGGTTAGATACCCGTAACCAAGGAGGAGGTGGATATTACACAGAATGGCAGATAGTACAATACCCTGTGATGACCTGATAGGCCAGGGCGTCACATATGCATTAGTGGACAGTGGAGGAGATGGGGAGATTAAGCCCTCCCTCTCCTCCGCACCGCCCGCCCTCCCCTCCGTGGCTATGCTATGATCGCTGCACAGTGGCATGACCGTCACATGACACTCGGCTTACACTCCAGCAGAGCGGGAGCTGAGTGTCATGTGATTGACTCTCATTAATGCCCGTGTGTCCCCAGCCTAATTTACCTGCTTTGGTGCAAATAAAAATGACCTAAGGTGCACTGGAGTGGAATCTGCAAGATGACCCCTAAAAAGTTGAAGGGTGCCAACAGACCATTTCTGTCTCCTAATGTGCAGGTTCACACAGAGCTCATGTGACAAACGTGAAGGTCTGAAGGCACCATGGTGAACGTTATGCTGCCTGCAGCATCTTTCAGTGTGAATGCTTTGGCGGTGTGTCAGTAATGGTCTATGAATGGGGTCTCAAACATAGGGTCTCATGGAGCCCTCACGACTCTACTGTGCGACCCGTGGCCTCCTGAACTCCGGAGACAATCATGTCTAGGGAGTAGGGAACTGCCGATTCCAGTGCTTTTTTCCAGCTGAATATGCATCCTCGGACGCGCAGTCAATTGAATTGTATCCCCATGCAGAAACCAGCTCTCTGCACCACAATACCTATACCAGTTACTGGCCAATCAGAGGCCGGCAGCTGACGTTGTTGTGGCAGTGCATGACATCACTACCATACACCACCCTGGCTGTGGAGGAGCAAGACGACGCTTTTCGCCAAGGGAGCGATGTCAGGTGAGAAGAACTTTTTTTTTTTTTTTTTTAATGTGGAAAATACCAGATTGGGGGACATTATTACAAGAAGGGGACCAGGATAGGGAGTGGGACATTACTACAAGATGAGACCATAATGGAAACATTACTACAAGAAGGGGACCAGGATAGGGGACATTACAACATGAAGGTGGCTAGGATAGGGGACATTTCTACAAGATGGGACCACCATGGGGCCATTACTACAAAGAGGGGACCAACATAGGGGACATTACTACAAGAAGTGACGAGGATAGGGGACATTGCTACAAGATGAGACCAGGATGGGGACATTACTACAAGATGGGACTGTTGAGATGAGACTACAATGGGTCTCTTAAGGTCTGACTGCCATGTCCTAATTATATAGAATGTCGTGTGTGCACACGAGAGATAATAATTGAATAGACCAATTATGACTCTCTCTCACGACTGGCAAGCAATTCCAACTGTTTTCTTTATTTCCAAAAGCAAAGCTTTTTATAGTATGGGTGTAGACAAAAGTATAGTCCAATCAAGTATCGCCGGCTGGACTCAGGACGTATAGGAATTTGCATAGTCTCTGCTGGATTGGTCAGTCCAAACTTTAGGAATTCCTTTGTTCCTTAACTTTTTTGGGAGGTTGTCCAGGATGCAGCAGCCATCTTTAAGTTACATGTGCTGGTATACTGTATTAAAGAAAATCACTAAATATGCAATATAAATATATTATATATGTTAGTAAGAAACAACAGCATTCATAAATATGTGTGTTTAGATTACATCTACGAAGCTACATACCTAAGTCTATGAAGTGGCTGAATTAAGTATTTTTGGTTACTCAATTCTTATCCTCAACAGGACCACCATTGGGCCATTACTACAAGGGGACCAGGATAGGTGAGATTGCTACAAGAAGAGATCAGGATGGGGACATGACCCCATGGTGGTCCCATCTTGTAGTAATTAGTACAAGGGGACCAGGATAGGGGACATTACTACAAGATGAAAACAGTATAGGGACATTATTACAAGATGGGACCAGGATGTGGATATTACTATAAGATGGGAACACCATGAGGCCATTACTACAAAATGAGACCACTAAGGGGCCATTACTACAAGATGAGACCAGGATGGGGACATTACTACAAGATGGGACCAGGATGGGGACCTTACTACAAGGTGGGACCAGGATGGAGATATTACTACAAGATGACCATGGGGGCATTACTACAAGATGAAACCAGGATAGGGGACATTACGACAAAATGAGACCAGGATAGAGGTCATTACTACAAGAAGGGCACCAAGCTGTGGGACATTACATCGCTCACCAAACAATGCCATTATGGACCTTGCTTTATGTGTTGAGCACAGTCTGATGGGTAAGAGAACTGCGTTCTTTGTGTTTGTAGTTGTTGTTTGTGTTTGTTGTAACAGTGTAACAGAGAAGTATTGATATTTTTGTAGCCAAAATCACTGCAGGCTGAAAATATTGATTGTTTCCACCCATGTGCCAGATGAAGCCAAGTCAATCTAACCATCCCCCAGAAACTTTTAAAATTGTTATTTCCAATATATGGTGTTCAAACTGTTGCAAAACTACATTACCCAACTTGCATAGTGGCGACCTAAAAAAAAGCAAAAAATATATCTATGTAATAAATTAAACTTTACTTTATATAGGGAACCTGTCATCAGGTTTTCCTAATTTAAACTATCGCTAAAGCACCACCTTAAAGAGAACCAACAACACAGAAAGAAGCTTAAACCAGGCTCAGTGCAGAGTGATGACAGGTGCTGGAGAATAGCAGACCCAAGTTTGATCAACAGTATACGCTCCTCATGTCAAAACCACTGGCAACAAAAGTAAGTACACCCCGAAGTGAAAATGGCCAAATTGCGCCCAATTAGCCATTTTCCCTCTCTGGTGTCATGGGATTCATTAGTGTTACCGGGTCTCAGGTGTGAATGTGGAGTAGGTGTGTTATCTCTCTCTCACGCTCTCTCATAGTGGTCACTGAAAGTTCATTATGGCTACTTAGGGCAAAGAATTCACTGAGGATCTGGAAAAAAAAAAAAGAATTGCTGCTTTATATAAAGATGGCTGAGGTTATAAAAAGATTGCCAGCACCCTGACAATGAGCTGCAGCACGGTGGCCAAGACCATACAGCGGTATAACAAGACAGGATCCACTCATAACAGGCCTCGCCATGGTCGCCCAAAGAAGTTGAGTGCATGAACTCCGCGTCCTATCCAGAGGTTATCTTTTCAAAATAAGACGTATGAGTGCTGCCAGCATTGCTTCAGAGGTTAAAGGGACTCTATCACCACAGGATAACTGTTCACACCAAGCACACGTGCTTGTGTATCATGGTGGGCTAATCATTTAAATACACCTTCCCACCTGCTAGTTTTCTATCTATCTCTCTATCTTCTGCATTCTCTGGTTCTACGAACCCAGAGCTGTCAGACACAAAAGACTGTAGGTTTGACTCTAAACTCGTCGAGTGTCATGGCAGTGTAAGACGTTGTTCAGACAAAGACTCTGTCCCTCGTCACTATGCTTTCTCTGCTGCTTCTGAGTTGCACTGGCAGGCTCGGACATTGCCCAGCTGTGCACCCACTGGTGGTCGACAGGCAGGAGTTAATTTCTATTACCTTTTGAATCACATGTTGTGGGAGACCTATCACAGTTACTCCCCGCCTTTTTTAAGATGGAGGAATTTGTTTTTCCATGCTGACTATAGCATTTTGCTAAACCGGTTTGTGTGATTTTGTATTCCAGTAACTGGTGACTTACTGCATGTGCTGCTTGGTGTGCTGTGAAATTCCTCCTGTTATCTGGTTATTTCCCCCCTGCTCTTTGTTTTCCTCCTTATCATTTGTTGTCTGATAACTCTGTGTGTGCTGTGTGTTAGAGTTTTGGTTTCCCCTGTTTGTCTATCATTGTTGGTTAACACACTCCTGTTCTGGACCCTCTACTTGGGGTAGGGAGGGAGGTGGTATTTGATCAAAGCTGGTCAGGCTGGTGGCTCAGATATCCTGACCATCAGAGGTAACGCTGAGATAAAGGATAGCCAGGGTCCCCCCTAGTTTGAGGGCCAGTCAAGGAGCCCCTGGTCCCCGTTCTCCTCCAATCACCATGACAAAAACAAGCCAGTGGGAAGGTTAACTTAAATGAGTCGCCCCACCATGATGCAAGAGTGCCTGTGCTTGATTTGAACAGTCATCCTGTGCTGATAGTCATTTAAAGTGATGGGGGGGGGGGGGGTCAGCCTGTCAGTGCTCAGACTGAGTTGTCATCATCTTTCTCAGACAGAGCGAAGTGCGTCTCCGCCAGACTAGGTGGATGATTTAGGAGACCTCACCCACGTCCATCAAGGCAGGAATGCCGCCAAGTTCGGGGAGAGAGGAGGTGCCAAGCTCTGACCAGTGACGTCCATAAGACCAGACTGCGGCGATCACGGCGTGCATGAACGGTATAATTAATTTTTAGGGATCCATGGGGGAGCTGGGGCTTATTCACGAGCTTCTGTAATATGTATATGATGCCTTAAAGGTGCTGCTTTTAGTTTATATGGCAAAATGTTGGTTATAGGTTCCCTTTAACATTGCCGAAAAATAAGATGTATTTCCAAAGTAATGCAAATCCTGAAATTTCGGATTCCCTGCAAACGTAACATGGCAGATATCCCAACAATGTCATACAAATCTGTATATAAAGCTTCCAAATGAATAGCTGAGAACGATTGAGCAGATGGCAGGAAGTCTCCACGCGTCTCATATTTATCTATCACTTGCTATTGAGTGTTACTACCTCCGGGGAGATGTTGGATCAATAGCTTTGACTTCATCCCGCTAAGCTAGAAAACACATTGTGGAATGAGCCGTTATCACATAACTCCGCTTTGGAGATACATGGGGCAATTGTAATCTACGGCATTATCTTATGGGTGTCCATTAATCATCCAAAACTACAGAAGAGGGTAGACATCTATTCACAACCTATAGGCTTTTGTATGATTATATTTTGGCTGTTGATGAGTTGCAGCAGTTTTTTTTTTTTTTTTTCTACCATGGAAAAATCCTGAATAATATACCTCCATCATAGGTATATCTTTGTAATGTAAATTGTTCTTTTCTTCTATAAACTACTGACCACGTCTCAGAATTTCCAAGCAATTAATTTTGTATTTATTTTCTGAAAATGAGAAATGGTCAAAATAGCAAAACAATGCATTGCTTTAAGATCTCAAATAATGCAAAGAAAACAAGTTCATAATCATTTAGAAAAAAAAATAATGTTATAACTCAGTAATAGTTCAGAAATCAATATTTTGTGGAATAACCATGATATTTCATCCCAGCTTTCATGCGTCGCTTTCCACCAGTCTTTCACACTGCTTTTCGGTGATCTTATGCCACTCCTGGTTTAAAAATGTAAGCAGTTCTTCTTTGATGGTTTGTGATTATCCATCTTCCTCTTGATTACATTCCAGAGGTTTTCAATAGGGTTCAGGTCTGGACATTGGGCTGGCCATGACAGGGTTTTGATGTGGTGGTCCTTCATCCACACATTGATTGACCTAGCTGTGTGGCGTGGCGCATTGTCCTGCTGGGAAAACCAGTCCTCAGAGTTGGAGAACATTGCCTGAGCACAAGGAAGCAGCTGTTTTTCCAGGATAACCTTGTATGCAGCTTATTCTCGAAGTTTAATCTAACTAATTCCAGCCTTGCTGAAGCATCTCATATCATCACCGATCCTCCACCAAATATCACAGTGGGTGCAAGATACTGTGGCTTGTACACCTCTGCAGGTCTCCATCTAACCATCAGACGACCAGGTGTTGGGCAAAGCTGAAAATTAGACTCATCAGAGAAGATTACCTTACTCCAGTCCTCTATGGTCCAATCCTTATGGTCTTTCCCAAACTTCAGCCTGGCTCTCTTTTGCTTCTCATTGATGAAAGGCTTTTTTCTAGCTTTACATGACTTGAGCCCTGCCTCTAGGAGTGTGTTACGAACTGTTCTTGCCGTGCACTTTACCCCAGCTGCCATTTGCCATTCCTTTTGTAGGTCACTTGATGTCATCCACCGGTTGCTGGGTGACATTCGAATAAGATGACGTTCATCCCGGTCAGTGGAGAGTCGCTTTTGCCCTCTGCCGGTCTGTAGCTTTGTTGTCCCCAATGTCTGCTGCTTGACCTTGTTGTAATGGACTGCCATCTTAGAAATTTTAAGGATGGAGGCAACATGATGCTCACTGTATCCCTGTGCTAGTAAAGCCAGAATTGAGCCCTTCTTTTCCTCACTCAAGAATTTTCTTCTCAACTCCTTTGGCATGGTTAAAAGTTAATTTTTCATTCCTATTGGTTTAGGGATATTATTAGCACTTATTTTGCCATGCAGCTTGTCCTATTGCAAGAGGATTGTGAAGACCACAGCAGTGTTTTTTTATACTTTCCCTCGTTAAATACGATTTGGTTCAGGTGATCACCTAATCAGAAGCATATTAAGTAGAATGAGGTGTACTCTGGTGGGCATTTAACTGACACTGGAATGGAATGGCTGTCGGACATTTAGAGAAGCTGATTTTTATAAAACTGTGCAGTGGTCTCTTAATTGTTGCCAGAGCTATATGTCCCCATAATGACCCCATCCTGGTATATATGACCCTATCATGTCCCCATTCTGGTATCTATGGCCCCATCATGTCCCCATTTTGGTATATATGTTCCCATCATTGCCCCATCCTGGTATATGTTCCCATCCTGGTATATATGGCCCCATAAAATCCCCATCCTGGTATATATAGCTTCATCATGTCCACAACCTGGTATATATGGCCCCATCATCTCTCCATCCGGGTATAGAGGCCCATCCTAGTATATGTCCCCATCCTGGCCACATCCTGGTATATAGCCCCATCCTGGTATATGTACCAACATGTCAGGAACCTGGTATATAAGCCCATCCTTGTATATGTCCCCATCCTAGTATATAGCCCCATCCTGGTATATGTCTGCATCCTGGTAACTATGATCCTCCAGCGCGCTGCATACAGTAAATAAAATAAACAATCACACTCACTTTCCCGACGTTGCCCTGGTCTCATCCTTCGGCGCTGGCAACTTACCAGCGCTTAAGCGGCACAGCACATGTCACTGTCATGAGCGCTCACTTCCAGCACCATCAGCTGTCTCAGAATATTCGCTATTCCCCATGCCCAGGACTCGGCAAGTTTCACACTACCGTGACGAACAGAGAAGTAAACTTAGTGCCAGGAGGCAGGTCATGGATCACCAGGCAGCACCATTGGGGGCGGGACCCGAACTAGCTCCCCGCAGCGGTATCCAGAACTTTGGTTTATCCAGTTGTCGGTGTCAGCTTAATGGACTGAGTGAGTACGAAAGTGGTCCCCTTCACTCCCCACGGCACCCCCTGAACACCATCACCGAGTTTTGGGGCATCCCCCCTACCCGTGGAGGGTTCTAACACCTGGCTGCTCCATTCCACCACCCTGGGTATTCCCAACTGCAGAGGTGGTACTCCAAATTACCACATACCACGGGTGGCGTCACGAACTTTAACACAATCCCCTGTAAATACCCACTTCATTTGAGTGGCCGCACGACCCTTGGGTCCGGAGACCCCTCAAGCCACACCGGATCCGGATCCGAGTAGCCCGGCTGTTGGCGGGGGGGCGGCACAAGTCCATGACGTCGTCTCCTTGCCAGGTCGCGTGCGTCAATAGGTGACATGTCTTTGGAGAGCTGCTGGTTTTCTTGCGATATTGATGCCAATTACGCCAACGAACTGTTAGGTATCTGTTGATGTCTCGTCACTACTGTCGCTTACTTCCGGATGCAGACACAAAATTTTCACTTTTAATCCAGTCTAAACAGCCTCGCGCTGTAGGTGTGTGTTTTTTTGTTTTATTTTTCCTCTTTCCTTTGGAATCCATTTTTCTTCTCTTTCTTTATAAATGTCTTAGACTAAAGGGTACTTTACACGCTGCGATATCGGTACCGATATCGCTAGCGAGCGTACCCGCCCCCATCGGTTGTGCGTCACGGGCAAATCGCTGCCCATGGCGCACAACATCGCTAACTCCCTGCAACGTCGCTCTGGCCGGCGAACCGCCTCCTTTCTAAGGGGGCGGTTCGTGCGGCGTCACAGCGACGTCATACGGCAGCCGTCCAATAGCAGAGGAGGGGCGGAGATGAGCGGCTGGAACATCCCGCCCACCTCCTTCCTTCCTCATTGCCGGTGGACGGAGGTAAGGACATGTTCGTCGTTCCTGCGGTGTCACACACGGCGATGTGTGGTGCCGCAGGAACGACAAACAACATCGTACCTGCAGCAGCAACGATATTATGCAAAGGAGCGACGTGTCAACGATCAACGATTTTTGACGTTTTTGTAATCGTTGATCGTCGCTCCTTGGTATCACACTCTGCGATGTCGCTAACGGCGCCGGATGTGTGTCACTAACGACGTGACCCCGACAATATATCGTTAGCGATGTCGCAGCGTGTAAAGCACCCTTTAGGATTTAAACCAGATCAGAACCCCAATTTGCAGGCACGGTGTTTTGAGGTAATTGCCCCTCGTCAGTGCAAAGTATGGGAACTGATCTGGCTTATGAGAAGCTATAGTTACGGTATATATTATAACTGACACTTATCTGACACTGTTACCAAAAGAAAGACTGGTAGCATGACACAATATATCAGTTTTATCTGGCGGGTTTCTCTATGAATTGAGGAACTGTATAATAGAACCCCGCACAAGTCTTTCATGGTGTTGTACAGGGAAATATGGCTGCTTTCTTCCAGAGACAGTGCCACACCTGTGTATGGGTCGCTCAGCTCTTTGTAACATAATGAAATCAAGCTGCAATACCGGACACAACCTGAAGATAGATGTGGCGCTATTTTTGGAAGAAAATAGCCTTTTTTTTTCTAATTTTCCTCAACCCCTTCAGGCAAAAGGACAACAATACAAACAATAAAGTGACCTTGCCCCTGCAGATAATACGCAGTTTAATAATGCTCCCTATAGGATGTGTTTCATTGCCCACTGTATGGTGGACTTTTCATAAATTAAACGACCTTTCTCAGACAAACGATTTTTGCCTCTTTTGCAATCGTTTAAGGTCGCTCATACATGTCACATGCTGCGATGTCGCTAACGACGCCGGATGAGCGTCACAAGCACCGTGACCCCGACGATATATCATTAGCAATGTCGCAGCGTGTAAATGGCCCTTTACGCTCTCTGAATGGTTGGTGGTGATAAACAATACTCGCTGCCCGGCAGCGCTCCGCTGTGGTGCCTACAGGTTAGAGGTAGAAGAACCAGTGTTAGCTAATGGTTCCCCATGGAGCAATTTACCTAAATCTTCCCATTACGGGATTTGGGAGCAGTGACTTGCAGTTATGGCTGGCTCTAGGAGAGTTAATAGGATAATTACTACACCTGAAGCTTTACAGTAATAATCGGCCCCCAGGAGCGGTGCCGGGACCTCCATTGGGTTTTACTGCAGGTGTTCGGCATCGTGAGCGCTGCAGCATGTCCTGCTGGTGCAGAAAGCCACGCCATGATTATTCTTTATGGTGGATCAAGCATTTCACTTAAGTTGATACCCAGCTTTCCTGGAGTCCAGAACGGCAAATATGGGTATAGGGAACAGAGTACATCATAACTTGTCAGTCAAGAACCGCCAAATTTTTCATTCTTACCCAACCTTCAGATTTTGATTAATTGACGGTAGACTCCAAACTGAACACAGACCCCCACTAGAGCCCCTGAATTAAGACACACGCCCCCATTCATGCTTTTTCTCTACTACTCTGGGTTCATTTTCTCTTTTGCATTTCCGCCTTATTTTCTATAAGCTGTGTGCCATTTTTTAAGTCATTTTTACTTCTATTGTCATTCTTGAAATTGTCCTCAATTCATGAAAAGTGAATTTTACCAAATATCACGTTTTCTTTTTGGAGAGAGGGTAAGCGCATCTCACTCCAGTCCCTGAATGGAGTAAGGTTTGTGGCAGACTTTTCATTTTGGTACAGTCGAAGACTAACATGTGACAGTTTAGAGGTTTGGGCAACTTTTTCACATAAAGAAAAGTGGTTAAAAACACAAATAAAGAACATTTTTGCTTCTACGACAAATTAATCAATCATGTGCGCCATTATGAATTTGGAGCACAAAAAGTCAGCGCATACCACAAACCGGAAAAAATGGACTTTAAAAAATTGTATTTTTTAAATCATCTTTTTTGTCTTTTGGTATTCGCTGACATTTTTTCATCAAGTCTTAAAAATAATGCACAAAACAAAAAAAATCTTATTTATTTCTTTTCTCTAACTTTTTTTCTGCAACCCTTTAAGACAAAAAGTTCCCTGTTTTAACAAAATTTTGCAAAGAAATGACCCACCAAAAAAACCCTGACGTCCATAAAATCTCCACAAAGGGGCACTGGAATAACATTTGCGACAAATTTTGCAAGTTTTGAAAAGTCGCAAAATAATTGGGTGAAATCATCTGATAACCCTAAACCTCACACGTAATGGCGAACCTAACAAAAAATTAATAGAAAATATATACATATCTTTTAATTTGCGCATATATACTGTGTGTGTGTGTGTGTGTGTGTGTGTGTGTGTGTGTGTATATATATATATATATACATACATACATACATACATACATACATACATACATACATACAGTATATACGCAGTGGGGGGGGGGGAGTTTTTAAGTCAGCCACCAATTGTGCAAGTTCTCCCACTTATAAAGATGAGATTTGCCTGTAATTGACATCATAGGTAACAACTATGAAAGACAAAATGAGAAAACAAATCCAGAAAATCACCGCGTATGATTTAGCAAGATTATTTTAGCACATTATGGTGGAAAATAAGTATTTGGTCAATAACAAAAGTTCATATCAATATTTTGTTCTATATTCTTTGTTGGCAATGACAGAGGGGAAACGTTTTCTAGTCTTCACAAGGTTGGCGCACACTGTTTGTCATATGTTGGCCCATTCCTGTATGCAGATCTCCTCTACAGCAGTGATGTTTTGGGCCTGTCGCTGGGCAACACGGACTTTCAGCTCCCTCCAAAGATTTTCTATGGGGTTGAGATCTGGAGACTGGCTAGGACACTCCAGGACCTTCATATGCTTCTTATGAAGCCACTCCTTCGTTGCCCTGACGGTGTACTTGGGATCATTATCATGCTGAAAGACCCAGCCATGTTTCATCTTCAGTGCCCTTGCTGATGGAAGGAGGTTTGCACTCAAAACCTCATGATACATGGCCCCTTTCATTATTTCATGTAGTCGTCCTGGTTTCTTTGCAGAGAAACAGCCCTAATGCATGATGTTGCCACCCCCATGCTTCACAGTAGGTATGGTGTTCTTTAGATGCAACTGAACATCCTGTCTCCTCTAAACACAACGAGTTGTGTTTCTACCAAACAGTTCTACTTTGGTTTTATCAGACCATATGACATTTTCCCAATACTCTTCTGGATAATCCAAATGCCCTCTAGCAAACTTCAGATGGGCCCGGACATGTACTGGCTTAAGCAGGAGAACACGTCTGGCACTGCAGGATCTGAGTCCCTGGCAGCGTAGTGTGTTACTGATGGTAGCGTTTGTTACGGTGGTCCCAGCTCTATGCAGGTCATTCACTAGGTCCCCTCATGTGGTTCTGGGATTTTTTTTCACTGTTCTTGTGATCATTTTAACCCCACGGGGTGAGATCTTGCGTGGAGCCCCAGAGCGAGGGAGATTATCAGTGGTCTTGTATGTCTTCCATTTTCTTATTATTGCTCCCACAGTTGATTTCATCACACCAAGCTGCTTGCCTATTGCAGATTCAGTCTTCCTACCCTGGTGCAGGGCTACAATTTTGTTTTTGGTGTCCTTCAACAGCTCTTTGGTGTTCACCATGGTGGAGTTTGGAGTGTGACTGTTTGAGGTTGTGGACAGGTGTCTTTTATACTGATAACAAATTCAAATAGGTACCATTACTACTGGTAATGAGTGGAGGACAGAGGAGCCTTTTATAGAAGAAGTTACAGGTCTGTGAGAGCCAGAAATCTTGCATGTTTTTAGATGACTAAATACTTATTTTCCACCATAATTTGCAAAAAAGACCCTTCCCAAATCAGACAAGGTGATTTTCTAGATTTGTTTTCTCATTTTGTGTCTCATAGTTGTGGTCACCTATGATGGCAATTACAGGCCTCTCTCATCTTTTTAAGTGGGAGAACTTGCACAATTGACAGCTGACTAAATACTTTTTTCCCCACTATGTACGTATGCATGTGTAATATATATATTTTTTTTATATATACAATAATAATATATTATAATATATAAATAATATATATTATATATAATATAATATACTATATATATATTATATATTTATATATAGTACAGACCAAAAGTGTGGACACACCTTCTGATCTGTAGAACAACTATTAAGAGGAGACTTTGTGCAGCAGCCTTCATGGTAAAATATCTGCTAGGAAACCACTGCTAAGGACAGGCAACAAGCAGAAGAGACTTGTTTGGGCTAAAGACCACAAGGAATGGACATTAGACCAGTGGAAATCTGTGCTTTGGTCTGATGAGTCCAAATTTGAGATCTTTGGATCCAACCACCGTGTCTTTGTAGAAAAGATGAACGGATGGACTCTACATGGCTGGTTCCCACCGTGAAGCATGGAGGAGGAGGTGTGATGGTGTGGGGGTGCTTTGCTGGTGACACTGTTGGGGATTTCTTCAAAATTGAAGGCATACTGAACCAGCATGGCTACCACAGCATTTTGCAGCGGCGTGCTATTCCATCCGGTTTGCGTTTAGTTGGACCATCATTTATTTTTCAACAGGACAATGACCCCAAACACACCTCCAGGCTGTGTAAGGGCTATGTGACTAAGAAGGAGAGTGATGGGGTGCTGCGCCAGATGACCTGGCCTCCACAGTCACCAGACCTGAACCCAATCGAGATGGTTTGGGGTGAGCTGGACCGCAGAGTGAAGGCAAAAGGGCCAACAAGTGCTAAGCATCTCTGGGAACTCCTTCAAGACTGTTGGAAAACCATTTCCGGTGACTACCTCTTGAAGCTCATCAAGAGAATTCCAAAAGTGTGCAAAGCAGTAATCAAAGCAAAAGGTGGCTACTTTGAAGAACCTAGAATATAAGACATATTTTCAGCTGCTTCACACTTTTTTTTTTTTTTTAAGTATTTCATTCCACATGTTTTCATGCATAGTTTTGATGCCTTCAATGTGAATCTACAATTTTTAAAGTCATGAAAAAAAAACAAAACTCTTTGAATGAGAAGGTGTGTCCAAACTTTTAGTCTGTACTGTATATATTTATGCATATAAAGCGCAATTAAAAGGAGAATTAGGCGGAAATGAGAAATACGCGAAAAATATCGAAGCCAAAGACAAATCACACGGCAATGGAATATTGAAATTGGGCCCCAAATCTTCATAGGAAATAAACGCCACAATTCATCAAAGCTTTTGCGCCAGATTCTATAGTAAAAAGCTTAAAATATTTTGGACAACAGTGATTTTTTTTTTTTTTAAACTTCGTTTTTTACCTCAGTATTTGTCACCCAAAACCAGGAGTGGAACAATTAAGGAAAATATAATAGAAACACGGGCACCACTGCTGTATTTATCTCCTGGTTTTATCTTGTGGAGGTAAAAAACTCACGAAATACCCAACGTGTGCACATGGTCTTATAGATACTGAGGTAAAACCTCACCAACTACTGAACCTGTGCACGTGGCTTTATAGATACTGAGGTACACACCTTACCAAATACTCAACGTGTGCACGTGGTTGTAGAATACGTTCCCATTTTGAGTATTTGGTGAATTTTTTACCTCAGTATTTGTAAGAAATACCAGGAGAGGAAAAATATAATAAAAACACGAGCACCACATCTGTATTTATCACCCGCTCCTGGTTTTAACTACAAATACTGAGGTAAAAAACTCCCCAAACACTCAACGTGTGCACGAGGCCTTACATTTTTCGCTAACCCTCCAAAAAAGTCCCTCAAAAATACTCTTTTTTTTTTTTTTTTTATCCACATGGAGAATATCAAACTCTTGTAAGTGGGAAAAAAATTCCTCTCAATAAAACTCAACATTAGAACAACCAATTGAATATTTTCCATTAAAATGGATAAGAAGATAATTCAGACAGAATTTAAAGCGGTTTTTGAAGAGGATATTGGAGGGGATTGAACGCTTCTGTGTTTTGTCGTCCATGCGGACTGCTGCGGGGTCTTCTGACCTGAACCTAATAGTCGTATATGAGGTGGGCAACTTCTGGTCTGTCCATGGATGACAGAACTGTGAATCTGCCGTCAGAGTTTCCTGAGGTAAATTTTGGAGCAGGTTCCACAACAAAATCCTTGAAAAAAATAACACTTTTTTTAAACGTGGTGTGTATTAGTTTGTAGAGTGGAAAACTGACAAAATCTTCTAATTTAATCAACCCAAATCTATACCAACCCCCTAACCCCTGGGCGATTTTCCGTTTGTTTTTTCCTTCTTTTCTTCCAGGAGCCATATCTTTTTTTATTTTTCTGTCAATATAGCCATATGAGGGTTTCTTTTTTTGCGAGACGAGTTGTACTTTTGAAGGACACCATTGATTCTGCCCCATATTGTACTGGAAAAAGAGAAAAGTGCGATGAAATTGGAAAAAAAGTGCAGTTCCAAGATTTTTTTTTTTTTATTTACCATGTTCTCTGGTACCGGCGCCTTCTTTGTCCTTCTTCTGAAGCCTGGGTGCATGACGCATTCTACGTCATCCACACTAGCCGGCATTGAGGTCCTGCGTAGGCGCACTACAATACCTTGATCTGCCCTGAGCTAGGCAGATCAAAGTGCACCTGCGCAGGACCTCAATGCCGGCTAGTGTGGATGACGTAGGATGCGTCATGCACCCAGGCTTCAGAAGAAGGTGGACAAAGATGGCCGAAAGAGGAGGCACTGCACCGGGAGAACGGAGATACCCATTCGACCAGTCTGCACCACACTGCCCTTTAGGTGAGTGTTATAAAGTGATTTTTATGTTCTACACAGCGGCCTGGGCTCTTATATACAGGATTCTAACACGCTGTATATAAGAGCCTAGTGGTGGCCGCAGCTTACAGTCACATTTAAAGGGAACCTGTTACCAGATTTGGGTTTTTTTTTCTCTTCATTTTTATAAGGTTGGCAGTAGCAGTTGTTTATTTTTACTAATTTTATCATAACACTGAGGCGAACAAAATGCAGTACTGCGTATTATCACCCTTACTATTTGTGGTGCCCTGGCCTAGCCAGGTCGTCACAGATAACACACAAACACCCCACCCCCATTAGACAGGGACACCAGCCAAACACAAAACCCTTGTTGCCTCCCTCCAGTGTCTGATGTCCACACCAGGTGGGGCGGAGCCAAGCGGTTGGCCCTACCCACCGAGGAGTTCACAGGCCTGGAGGCGGGAAAAGTGACAGAGTTTGGAGTTTGAAGTGAGAGGAACAAGCACTTGGGTGTCTGGGTTTGTGGCCCAGGCACTGACAGCAAGGTTGGCAGATGGTGGTGGCCGTCTGCAGGAGTGGTGAAGCAACGCGGAACCGTAGGACCGGGGTCGGGCGTTGGCCTGCCGGTACTGATCGGGGAGCGAAAAGAAGCCAGCACACACAGGCAGGGCCATCAGACCCCGACCAGGCTTGGAGCCGCCGACAATAGTCAAATCCGAATGTGACCGGAACCCCAGGGGTTTCCTAACAGCAAAAGTCCTGATTGAAGGCAACCGCCCACACCGTGAGGGTATACAGCTACCGCCTAAGGCTACAGACCCAAGGGCCAGTGCCTGCGGGCAAACGGGCTCCTCCGGTACCCATACACCGGGGAGCGGACTACCGTTGGGGATCCATAGTAGTCAAAAGAGAACATCAAGGTGCAGGGAAAGACAGCCGCCATCACCTGTCTGGGGAGAGACACGGCAGCCGGCTGCGGGACCCGTCCATCCAGCCGTTTGGTTTACCGAGGACTTTGTACATTTCTTACTGAGTGAGTACACTCGTGCCATCCGGCACTGCGCCGCAGGACCACCGACCCCTACACACGGATGGGGAAAACAACATCCCAGCTGCTCCCTACCATCGCTCCCGGGATCCCCGTCACCAGCAGCGGTGGTGCCCATCTTCACCACGACCCGTGGGTGGCGTCACGGACTAAATCCCCCAAACCAACCACCCTTTTCACTCACGGGCGAAGAGCGCCGCTCGAGTTCCCGGATCCAGCCCACCGCTCGAGCCACCAAGCAGCAGCAGCCGCAGCGGCGCCGGACCCGAGCGTTAGTGAGAGCGCAGCAGCGGCGGCGTCCTCCCCGCCAGCGACAACTTGGCGTCACGAACAGGATTGAACCCCTCTACTTACCAGTAGAAGTGCGCCTTGTGATCTCCGCCGGCGGTGTCCGGCCGAAAATTTTGAAGCGCCGCCATCTTGGCGCAAAAATCTCCCGCTCGAGCGTCTTCTCCGAGCAGGGAAGGCGCGAAAGCCAAGCCCCGCCCCCAACAAACAGAAGTGCTGGAGAGAAACCAAGGGGAGGCGGGTGTCTGCCTAATGTAGCCGAGGCTATAAAAGCGGGAATGCCAGGACTCTGCAAACATAACCGGTTCTTGGAAGCAGCTTGCAACATGTCTGCACCACCTGAGAGGCCTGAGTCTCCGGAGCCTGCCCCAGGGACGGCGGCTTGGCTGAATACCCAAGTGATGATATTGTGCTGCCGTAACCGGGCCCAAGTCCGGGACCTGCTAAATCGCTGGATAGCTGAGATGGAGGAGCTGGCTGCGGTCGTGCGGGTGCATGAAATAGAGGCCATGCTAGAGGTGCTGGTGAGTGACCCACGCCCTTGTGTCCCTAGAGGACTGACCGCTGCGGCTGAAGGGTTCGGTCTACCCCTGGCCCCAGCAGGGCCCGACCCAGCGCCTGTGCTGACCGCCCGTACAACCCCGCTCAGACCGCCGTCCCCGATGGAGGTGGCAGAGTCCGTGTTGCCCCGCCAGGGCCCGGAGGCCCGAGAGGAAGCCAGCCAATCAATAGCTGGAGCGGGTGACTTAGAAGAACCGATGGCAGACCTCCATACACCGGTCAATGACAGGTCACTTGCCACTGAGGAGCCACTAGTCTGGGCTGAGCTGCAAACCGTTACCGACCTGCCAAGTCCCACCATTAGTCCGCTGGAGTTAGATGACAGCAGCTCGGGGGCTGACACAGAACCGGTCTCGGAGTCCGAGGAAGCGGGTGAGGGTCTTCCCAATGGCAATGCGCCAGTAGCTTTCTATGTCCCACGTGGTGGAGGGAACAGATACCGGGCGGCCCTCTCCCACCAGGCCTGCCACCAGATGTTTGCAATATTAACAGCGGAAGGCGAGGCCACCTCAGAGGAAGAGGTGGAATAGGCAGCGGTCTGCCGTTGCAAGCAGTTGTCCCCGTTGGGACCCTCAGCAGTTTAATTGAATGACCTTAATCAACCGTGATCTTCATCTGATTGTCTACCTGATTATTCCGGCCGTTGCTGGCAAGTTGTCCCCGGAGGGACTTTTTGTGTTTACAACCTGCATGAGAGACTACTCATGGACATGGCCGAGAACTGGCAGGCCACCCACGAACTGGTGGGCATGTAAATAATTTTATGGGATGGAAGCCATTGCCGCCTCCGGAGAGGCAGATTGAAGGAAGGGCCCGCACCAGAGCAGGCTGGGGCCCGGCCACCACCAGGACCATGGTGGCCATCCTCCGGGGGTCAGGGGTCCCCCAAGGACGTGGGGGCCCCTGAAGTGACAGCCAGGTGCGAGAAAACCGTACCCGTTCCCGCTTGGGCAGCCTGAACCTGAACAGGGGTCAAGGGGTGCTGCCCACTTCTTAGGGGCAGCATCAGGGCTAGGTTGCTTGGGTAGGAGAGCGGAAGACATCCGTCCGTCCGTCTGTTATTATTAAAAATGTTTTTGTTTATATGTGCAACGTTTAAGTGTCCTCACAAGAAATGCTTATATGTTCAAAATGTTTTACATGTTACCGTAATTTATATTTTTACAGTTTTTGAAAAAAAATAAATAAAACCGGTGATGGACGGTAGCCCGCGGACGGTCTGCATTTCACCAAGGGGGTATGTGGCGCCCTGGACTAGCCAGGTCGTCACAGATAACACACAAACACCCCCACCCCCATTAGACAGGGACACCAGCCAAACACAAAACCCTTGTTGCCTCCCTCCAGTGTCTGATGTCCACACCAGGTGGGGTGGAGCCAAGCGGATGGCCCCACCCACCGAGGAGTTCACAGGCCTGGAGGTGGGAAAAGTGACAGAGTTTGGAGTTGGAAGTGAGAGGAGTGAGCACTTGGGTGTATGGGTTTGTGGCCCAGGCACTGACAGCAAGGTAGGCAGACGGTGGTGGCCGTCTGCAGGAGTGGTGAAGCAATGCGGAACCGTAGGACCGGGGTCGGGCGTTGGCCCGCCGGTACCGACCGGGGAGCGAAGTGAAGCCAGCACACACAGGCAGGGCCATCGGACCCCGACCAGGCTTGGAGCCGCCGACAATAGTCAAATCTGAATGTGACCGGAACCACAGGGGTTTCCTAACAGCAAAAGTCCCGATTGAAGGCAACTGCCCACACCGTGAGGCTATACAGCTTCCGCCTAAGGCTAGAGACCCAAGGGCCAGCGCCTGCGGGCAAACGGGCTCCTCCGGTACCCATATACCGGGGAGCAGACTACCGTTGGGGATCCATAGTAGTCAAAAGAGAACATCAAGGTGCAGGGAAAGACAGCCGCCATCACCTGTCCGGAGAGAGATACGGCAGCCGGCTGCGGGACCCGTCCATCCAGCCGTTTGGTTTACCGAGGACTTTGTACATTTCTTACTGAGTGAGTACACCCGTGCCATCCGGCGCCGCGCTGTCCCTGCAACCCTGCACCTCACCAACCCTGCCTCCCCGTCACATCATCGGGCCCCGGGACCACCGACCCCTACCCACGGAGGGGGAAAACAACATCCCAGCTGCTCCCTACCATCGCTCCCGGGATCCCCGTCACCAGCAGCGGTGGTGCCCATCTTCACCACGACCCGTGGGTGGCGTCACGGACTAAATCCCCCAAACCAACCACCCTTTCACTCACGGGCGAGGAGTGCTGCTCGAGTCCCTGGATATGGCCCACTGCTCGAGCCACCGAGCAGCAGCAGCGCCGGACCCGAGCGTTAGTGAGAGCGCAGCAGCGGCGGCGTCCTCCCCGCCCGCGACAGTATTCACCTCACACTGACCAGTGCTTTGATATGTCTATCTATCCCTCTATCCCTCTATCTATCTATATATAAAGCAGAAAATGTCTTGAAGGCTCTTACATCTCATTGATGAAAACTGCCTTCACAGTTAGACTAGTCTAGTTGTCCATAGCAACCAATCAGAGGGCTCAGTGTTCACTTTATCCCAGCAGCTTCAATGCTGAAAGCTGCATTCTGGCTGCTATGGGCAAACAGAACGATCTTACTGTGAGGTAACCTTCCTAAATTATTATTAATATTTATAGAGTACTATTGATTACATGATGCTTTACATAAGAAGGGGTTACATGCACAATACATATACAAGTTAAAATAGATTGGTACAGAGGGAAGAGAACCTTGCACTTGCGGGCTTACATTCTCTAGGATATTGGGGAGGAGACAGTAGGTGGGGAGGTGGTGAGGGGGCAGTGTCGGCACGGTGGTGAGGCGGTGGGGTCATTGGAGATTATGGGCATTTCTGAACAGATGAGTTTTCAAGTTCCATTTGAAGCTTTCAAGTGTCGCAGATAATCTGACATGTTGAGGCAGCGAATTCCAGAGGACAGCAGATGCTAAGGAGTAGTCTTAGAGGCGGTTGGACGAGTGAGGAGGAGAGAAGGAAATCTTGGGAGGACCGGAGATTACGTGTTGGAGTGTAGCGGGAGATTAGTTTGGAGATATAAGGAGGAGACAGATTATGGACTGTTTTATAGGTCAGTGTTGTTAGTTGGAATTGGATACAGTGGAGAATTGGGAGCCAATGGAGGGAAGATAAGTGAGGCCCCACTTACTTCTGCAGTGGCTGTATGCAACAAGAATGATCTTACTGTGAGGCAAAACTCAAAAATAAGGATCCCAGTGATGGCTGCACTGTTTGTTGATAGCCGTTGCTATAGTTACAGACTTTATCAAGTTATCGGGTGGCCCCACCTTAACTACAATATGGTTGCTGCCCCTTCAAGAGCGACTCTTTGGGCGCTGTGGCTTCAATTCTTTATGACCCTTTGGGCAAAAAGGCTCCACACACAGATTCTGCTTTATATATAGAATTTACTGGTTTATATTGCACTTTACAGATGTGATCACATTTGCACACTTCTAAATCCCCTTGTATGAAACTCATGACTAAGTACCCCCCCCCCCCCCCCAAACCAAAAACAAAAAAATGTGATTTCTTTTTCCTTATTTACTCTAATATTTTTGTATTGGTGAAAAACACTAAAGTATCACTTATAAGCTCGACACCTTGATTTATGTCTCTACAGACGCATTTTGAACTACAACTCCCGGCATGCCAGTGTTACTTCCCCTTCGCTTTTCTCAGTCAGTTTCGGCGCATTGCATTGTGGGATTCGTAGTTCGTTCCGGGCGTATACTGCGGGCTTTTCTAAACCTGAAGCATCTCGTTTCCCCTGAAGGTGGCAGCAGTGAGCGCTCAGTCCCAGCAGCACGTTGACGTCGGATTACGGGATGACGTCTGTGCGTAAGACGGGAATAGCTTTCCTCCTTGTAGTCCGCCATATTGGAGTCTAGCTTGGCTCCGCTCTGGTCGGTTGTTCCCGTCTTCCGCCGCCCTGCTGCCATTTCTCGTTGCGGCTTCTCTCCGCGCTCCTGTTCGGCAGAGCTCCGGTGTGCGGCTCTCGGTAGAGCAGACGGAATTACAGCGCAGACATGAGCCCGGCCGACGCCAAGAGAGGGGCGAAGCGGAGGAAGAACAAGCGGGGCGGAGGCAGCAGCGGCAGCAGCAGCGGCAGTAACAGCAGTGCAGCCGGGGACGTGAAGGCAGCGGCGGCTCTGCGGGGACAGCACAGTGCGGCCGCCGGAGGAGGAGCGGGCGGCGCGGCAGGAGCAGGCCTCATCCCCAGCACCCCGCCCGGCACAGAGGTGAGCAGCCGCCCGCAGAGCCCGGCCTGATACCGGGGCCTGATACCGGGGCCCGCTGTGTGCCGGCCCGGGCGATGTCTGTGCACGCGTGCTGGCTCTGATGTTGTTTTGTGGGTGACACTTTTTTTTTTTTTTGGGGTGTATGTCAATGTAGTTGTCATGGTAACTGTACATCCTGAAGGGAGATTGGTACACCGAGCACCTTGTCCTGAAGAACTACAAGCACCAGCTTACCTTGTTACCTCACTGCTCTGTTATGGGGAAGGTGGCCTTCCTTTTCTTTTTTTTTTTTTTTTTCCCCCCTTAGGATTGCAATTACCAGACCCGACCTTGAGTGGCGCCATTTCGCTAAAAATAATTGCGCCGGGTTCTTTTCCTCACTCTGGAAGTTTTTAAAAGGGATTTTCTGGTTTTGGAAATAAGTGTGCATTACTCATCCTCCCCAGGTCCAGGGTTTCGTGTCTGGTGTCTGTTGCTTTTTTTTTTTTTTGGTCTGCAGCGCTGATAGCCTGCAGTGCTGCCGAGACATTGGCGGCTCTGCTGAACTCACTGGCTGCAGCGCTGTCACCGTGATGTTTTCATTACTGCAGTCACGGGGAGCAGCAGCTGAGATGATATATTGAACCCGGGGAAGCGCTGCAGACAATCAGCAACTGCCTGAGTAGGCAGATCGGAGCTGCTGAGGTCAGTGGCTGCAGCGCTACCACTGGGAGCAGTGGCTAAGACGCTGCACTGGACTTGGGAAAGCGCTGCAGGCAATCGGTGACTGCCCCATTAGACAGATCAGAGCTGCTGAACTCACTGGCTGCAGTGCTGTCACCGTGATGTCAGCGCTACTGAAAACACTGGGAGCAGCAGCTGAGATGCAGCGGACTCAGCAAAGCGCTGCAGGCAATCGGCGACTTTGTCCCAGTAGACAGATCAGAGCTGCTGAACTCACTGCTCCAGCGCTGTCTCCATGATGTGATTGAGGCATTATTGTAGATACTGAGAGCACCAGCTGAGATGCACCTGACTTGGCGAAGCACTGCAGACGATCGGTGGCTCTGCCCTAGTAGACAGATCAGAGCTGCTGAGCTCACTGATTGGCTGCAGCACTGTCACCGTGATGTCAGCACTACTGGAGACTCTGGAAGAAGCAGCTGAGATGCTGCAGACGATCGGTGACTTTGCCTCAGTAGACCGATCAAAGCTGCTGAGCTCACTGGCTGCAGTGCTACACTGGACTCGGGGACGCGCTGCAGGCAATCTGCGACGGTCCCAGTAGACAGACCAGAGCTTCTGAACTCGCTGATTGGCTGCAGTGCTGTCGTCATGATGTGATGTCAGCACTACTGTAGACATTGGGAGCAGCAGCTGAGATGCACCTCACTTGGCGAAGCACTGCAGACGATCGGTGACTCTGCCCTAGTAGACAAATCAGAGCTGCTGAACTCGCTGATTGGCTGCAGTGCTGTCACCATGATGTCAGCACTACTCCAGACATTGGGAGCAGCGGCTAAGATGCTGTACTAGACCTGGTGAGGGCGAGTAAAGCACAGTTTGTTTGTTTTTTTTTTTTTTTTTTTTTTTTTAAATAAACTGCAGTTGGAGAATGGGGTTTCCTTAAACCGAAAAACCCTTTGTTAGCTTGTTGGTTGCTGTCACCTGTGATGGTGATATCCGGCATTTTTTGGGGGTGCCACTATTTTGCTTTGATCGCTTTTGGTGGAGGATATAATAGGCAGCGCTACACATACTTCGATGCAACTTCTTTTCACTAAGATCACAATTTGCTGTCGGTGACTGGAGACTCCTTACTTGCACAGCTGCGGGTTTGTTACAAGTGCGGCTTGTCCTTTATATTATTCTGCTCCATCACGGAGGAGCTGAGCAGCGCAAATAACCGCAGTAATGGGCATTGAGCGATCCTGACGGACCCCGTTGACTATAATGGGGTCTGTCCGGTTTCTGTGTGGTGTCCTGCTTTTTCAGAGGGTGGCTTACACTTGATACTATGTAACAAGCTTTGGGAGATGTTTTGTTTCCATCCAAGAACTTTGCCTGTGAATGTTACAATGTTTCCATTTATCCACAGCGGTTTTTGAACCTGTGAGAAACTGAAATCCTGAGTATTTTAGAAGCAGAAGCTTTGGGGATTCAGCTTTGTTTACAGTCCCTTTAAGCATGCGGCTCTATGGTGGCCTGTACCACGGGATGCTTGGATGCAGCGTTGTCCTTTCTTTTGTGTCTGGAACTTCATGCAGTCGCCTCTCGGAGCAGGACTAAGATATTAATAAATGCTTTGGACACTTTTAATACATTCTTGTTAGCAGAGAAATTTGCAACTATTTTTTGTTTGCTGCCGCGCACCTGAAATAGAAAGATACAACCGACTCTGGAGGTTTACAGCTCCCCCTGCAGACCTGTGCGTTTCCATGGTTACAAACCAAAAACAAACCCTGCGTTCATAATTCTAATGTGCCCTTTATTTAATTCTTCTATATTGTATAACTTGTGACTTACCCTCTTGGATTAATTGGTTTTTGGTTCTATATATTGTTTGAATAGAGGCTTTTGTTTACTTTTGGTGGAGAATTTTTGTGGGTTGGTACAAACCTGGTGCGTATAGTCTGATCCTGCAATTCCCGTGTTGCTCCTTCCCTGTACGGCAGATTTTCCACTTGGATTTCCTTCTGACAGAAACGCAGCGTACTAAAGTATCAACGAAGGTATTGAGATTTTAAAGGGAACCTGTCTACAGATCTGGGGTTAAAGGCAACCTGTCTACAGATCTGGGGTTAAAGGCAACCTGTCTACAGATCTGGGGTTAAAGGCAACCTGTCTACAGATCTGGGGTTAAAGGCAACCTGTCTACAGATCTGGGGTTAAAGCGAACCTGTCTACAGATCTGGGGTTAAAGCGAACCTGTCTACAGATCTGGGGTTAAAGCGAACCTGTCTACAGATCTGGGGTTAAAGCGAACCTGTCTACAGATCTGGGGTTAAAGCGAACCTGTCTACAGATCTGGGGTTAAAGCGAACCTGTCTACAGATCTGGGGTTAAAGCGAACCTGTCTACAGATCTGGGGTTAAAGCGAACCTGTCTACAGATCTGGGGTTAAAGCGAACCTGTCTACAGATCTGGGGTTAAAGGGAACCTGTCTACAGATCTGGGGTTAAAGGGAACCTGTCTACAGATCTGGGGTTAAAGGGAACCTGTCTACAGATCTGGGGTTAGGCTGCTTTCACACATCCGATTTTTGCACTGCGGCTCAATCCGACTCAAAAACCTATGCAACGGATGCCGCGAGAAAAACGGATCCGTTGCATAAGTTTTTCCACGCGGCCCGTCTGTTTTTTGACGGATGCGGCTTGATACTGAGCATGCATAGTGCAAACAACCGCATTCGGCGTCCATAGGCTTGCATTGTAAATCGCGCCGGATCTGGCGCGATGCGGTTTTTTCGCCGCACAAAAAAAACGTGCCAGGCAACATTCCATCCGGCCGCCGCATGGGCTAAATATGCCGCATCCGGCTAAAACCGGACGCAACGCAAGGCCATGCAGCACAATACGGCACTAATTCAAGTCTGTGCAGAAAAAAAACGCAAAAAAGGTTGCGTTTTTTTCTGCAAAGCGCCGTATTGTGCCGCTCAGCAAAAAACCGGATGTGTGAAAGCAGCCTTAAAGGGATCCTGTCCACAGATATGGGGTTAAAGGGAACCTGTCAGGTCCCATATGCGTTCTAATCTAGAAGCAGGGTGATGTGTGGCCTAGTAACCCCTTCCTACCCATCCCTGTGTTGTAATAGTGTGTAATATGAATGTATAAAAATGTTTTATTACTTATGTGTTGTGTATGTAAATGATCAGGGGCTCTAGCCCCATGGGCGTCACAGGGCGTTTGTATGTTTTTCGTGGTATTACGCCCCTGTGGGCGTGATACCATGGATTTACATGAGCGACGTCCCCGTCGCTCCTTGAGATCCCATGCCTGCGCACTTACCATTCCTGCAGCCTTCTTATCCGGATGCTTGCTTCTTGGCTTAAGATGCACACTGCGCATGATCAGAAGACTCCTGCGGTTCTGGTCATGCACTGTCTCTGCTGTTTACTTGCCGGCTTCAGATGTGCTTTGCGCATGACCGGAACCGCAGGAGTATTCTGGGCATGCGCAGTGCGCGTCTGAAGCTGAGAAGCAAGCATCTGGATAAGAAGGCTGCGGGAATGGTAAGTGGCTAAGCGCGCACGCGCGGGATCTCAAGGAGCGACGGGGACGTCGCTCATGTAAATCTATGGTATCACGCCCACAGGGGTGTGACACTACGGAAAAGATGCAAATGCCCACAGGGCGATGCGATGCCCCATGGACTAGAGCCCCTGCTAATTTACATAGGGTACATGTAAGTAGTAAAACATATTTTTATTAGGGATGATCGAATACTTCGATTATTCGGCTTCACAAATATTTTCCGAATACCTCGCTGCTATTCGACTATTCGCGAATATTCGATGCGCAATGTAAGGCTATGGGAAACCCGAATAACAACTATTCAGAACTATTCGGGCTTCCCATAGACTTACATTGCGCATCGAATAGCGGCGAGATATTCGGAAAATATTCGCGAAGACGAATAATCGAAGTATTCAATCATCCCTAATTTTTATACATTCATATTACACAATATTACAACACAGGGAAGGGTAGGAAGGGGTTACAAGGCCACACATCATCCTGCTTGTAGGTTAGAACGCATAAGGGACCTGACAGGTTTCCTTTAATCTTCAGGTCAATAGCGAACCTGTCAGGCGGCTGTACTGAGATCATTACTGCCGGGAGGAAAAAAACTTTATTCCTCCCTGCAGCTTTTATGTTTCAGTCATGAGGTGGCACCAGTGTGAGTTCAGTGCCCCTTATACTGACTGACAGCCACCTTTAATGCAAAGCTGCTGTCCATCAGTGCGGGGGTGCGGTCACAGCTGCTGCTCTCCATACACAGAGCGGTGGTGACTGGAACTTGAATGCTTCCGGGAAGAATAGTTATTTTCCTCCCGGCAGTGGGGCTCTCAGCGCTGGCACCGAGCAGATATCGAGAATCTATTACCTGCAGATTAACCCAATATCTGCAGGTTAATAGTGTTTTTTTTCATATGACAGGTTTCTTTTTAACTTTTTTTTTTTTTTATCTAGACATTTTTTTTCACAAATTCGTTTACTGTGCAGAAAATCCTCAGTATGTCTGTATCTTCCGCTGATCTTATTGCAGTCCATTTGTAACCTTGGAATCACATAGGCCCGCAGGGGAGCTGTAGACACAAACTGGCGAGAGAGGGCACCAGAACTATTTGCAATGTAGATAGAGATGGATAGATTTAATGCAGTTGCATTGGAGCAATAAAATAAATATTGTGTGTGTGTGTGTGTGTGTGTGTGTGTGTATATATAGATATTTATCAATCACAATGGGGTGTACTTACTTTGCACTGCGGCTTTGTGACTTCACAGGTCCTATAGATGTCATTATTGCAAATACTAGCAAGTCATCTGCTTGTTTTTAGCCAGTGACAAGAGCGCTGCTATATCTGAGCAGATGATGGGGCTTGGGTGAGCAGCCGGAAAGATTTATCGGTCAGAGCTCCTCTCTACAGTGATGTATGGGCGAAAAAAAAAAAGTATCTTTTTCTTAGGACTGGGCACCATGATGAGGGTTGATATTTTTTTCCCCCTCTTAATTCCCCAGTCCTGGGCAGCGCGTTCCCCTTTCCCATGTGTTGGTGTCAGCGCTGAGCCTTCTCAGGGCTGGGTGCGCTGGGTACAGGTATTTCAGGTCTTCCTCTCCCGTTGTCGCTCATTTCCCTGTTTCTATTCAGGCGCTGTCATTAGGTTGGTCACACATTTGCTTTCCCGGTGACACATCTAGTCCTAATGATTTGGTGCTGCAGACTGCAGCACGTCAGCTCTTGGAAAACTACAACTCCCAGCATGCCCTGATGGCCAACTGTAGTGCCACAGGTTGCTCACATCTAGTCATTATGGTGTGTTTGATTGGAAACAAGCTAGAAGGATTGTGGTCTTTACTGTAGTGCTACGGCCCCCTTTTAGGGACCCCCACCTGATGTCGTCTCCTGTCCATAGACCACCATCTATGACTGTAAAGTGAGTCTGTAACTTGGCACTAATAGAACTACTAGCAAATTGCTTAAACTGTAAAAACTAATCCTCTGCAGTTGGTGTTTTTTTTTTTTTTTTTTTATATCACACTCCTTAGCATTGTTGTCATGCTCCTCTACATTTACTGTTTGTTTTTTGTTTTTTTCTCTTGGGCTGCATTGCAATTACCAGGCATGACCTTGAGCGGCGCTGTTTCGATAAATTAATTGTGCCGATATTCTTTTGCCCACTCTGGAAGTTTAAATGGATACTCCCCCTTCCCGGGTCCAGCATGAGTCTATATCAATACTTCTGGAGTCTGCTTTTGTCTGCAGCGCTGCTGTCTTGTTGACTGCATCGCAGACAATCAGTGAGCTTGGCGACTCTGCCAAGAAGACAGAGCTCACTGGCTGTGAGACTCAGTGCTGGACCTGGGGAGGGTGAGTGCTGTTTATTAATATTTCTAATATTATTATTTTCATTTGGTGATGCAGGGGTTTTCCTAAAACAGGAAAACCCTTGCGTGAGCAGGGTGGTTTCTGTCACCTGTGAATGTGATTTTCAGCTTTTTTTTTAATTTTTTTTTTTTTTTTTTTTTTTTTTTTTTTTGGTGATGCGACTATTGGCCAAACAGCTCCTTTTACTGGTTGGGGGCATCGTTGCTCCACAAATTGTGGATATCCACAGATGTCATCACAAATTGCCTAATGAAAGCAAACCCTCCCAGACGGGTGTAGACCGTGCAAACCCCACTGATGAGCCAGAAGATTTGCACAGCCGTGATCTGAGTGACGTCCAGTCCGGTTCTCGCCCCTCGTTCTATTATTTGGCCTAGTCACCAGGCTTCACTTCACGACTGATGTGCCTTATTCTAGGACCTACTAAGTGCAACATGTGCTGAGGATACCAGCCATAGATGTGGTCTGCTTTGGCGCCCATGGATGTGGTCTGCTTTGGCGGCCATGGATGTGGTCTGCTTTGGCGGCCATGGATGTGGTCTGCTTTGGCGGCCAGGGATGTGGTCTGCTTTGGCGGCCACGGATGGGGTCTGCTTTTGGCGGCCACGGATGTGGTCTGCTTTTGGCGGCCACGGATGCGGTCTGCTTTTGGCGGCCACGGATGGGTCTGCTTTTGGCGGCCACGGATGGGGTCTGCTTTTGGCGGCCACGGATGGGGTCTGCTTTTGGCGGCCACGGATGGGGTCTGCTTTTGGCGGCCACGGATGGGGTCTGCTTTGGCGGCCACGGATGACTGGACAGCTCGCGTGAATGTTTTTGCTCAACTCTACTCCACTTGCGTAGACATAGGTGACGGCACAGGTGTCATCGTCCCCCGCTGCCCTGACATTACGCCACCGCTGGCACCAGCAATGTGTTCCCTATCGTAGTCTCCATATAGGTTGCATAGAGCTTC